>NW_015438370.1:609385-623227 GCF_001293395.1 Leptomonas pyrrhocoris
TGTGTGTGTGTGGGGGGGGGGGGGTTGGGTGCAGGGAAATACCCACAGGCCGTACAGCGGCTATGCATTCAAAACGTCGAGCACACACACACACACGCACGCACACATCCATCCACAGAAAGAAATCAAAAAGCCTCGTCGCCAGTTCGGAGACTTCGTCAACGCAAACACCCACTCACCAGAAAATCAAAAAAATCATCGCCACCATACGCACAGCGTGTCCCACCTCACCAAGTTATCTACGTGGTGTGGCAGCTGAACAAGTCTTCAGCGTTGAAGTACTCCTCTTCATATATTATGTTAATGATGATAAAAGGAAGTAACACCGACATCACCCATGCGCACTCACCAACACAAGCAAGAAAAAGAGGAAGACCCTTCACGCACAGCCTCGTTTACATGAATCAAACAGTAGTACAAGAGAGCGTGGAGCGAAATTAAAATAGAGACGACGGAAGACAACGAAAGGACAAGAAAGTTTACAAAACAACAACAACAATAGTAGTATTAACAAACCCGAGGGAAGAGTGCAAAAACACCTCCGCTGCGCCTCAGCACACACACGCCGCACAACGAGTCATAGAGTACCGTCAACAAGGTGTAAAACGACACGTAGAGAAGGAGAAGGAAAAAAAAAGACTGATGGCGAGTCGTTCAAGCTACGTCAACGATATCTACCACCACGACACGACCCGCCAGTGATGGCCGCCAGCACTGAACTCAGCAAAGCAAGCAAAGCAAGAAAAACAAACAAGGACACACACAACAAACGGGAAAAGAGGGAAAGGGAATCTACAGCATGGTC
Source organism: Leptomonas pyrrhocoris (assembly GCF_001293395.1). NCBI lineage: Eukaryota > Euglenozoa > Kinetoplastea > Trypanosomatida > Trypanosomatidae > Leptomonas > Leptomonas pyrrhocoris. Next base: position 610,191 of record NW_015438370.1, read on the forward strand.
TCCTTTGAAATCACTCAGCAGAAAAACAGAAGAGGACGAAGATGACATAAAACAGGATGAGAACAAACCCAAAACAAAGCTTCTTCGTAGGTTTCCACGCCCAGCTCCACCTTGCCGTACCGCTCGAAATACGCACTTGAACGTACGTCACGCGCGTGAGCTTCAACTAGGAGACAAAAATGTTTCTCGTTTTGGCTGTTCAGTTGTGATAGAAAACATGTCTCTTCTGAAAGGCGTAATCAAGCAAGAAGGCACCAAAAAGGAAAAGAAAAACACATAGACCTGGCGACACACGCGGCGACACACCGCAGTGCAAATAGACCTATATATATATATATATCTTTAAAGCCATAGAAAATGCTGCATTTACGGAATCCTCTGCGTTATATATAAAATGAGAACCAACACGCACGCACACCAAAGGCCGCCGAGGGACACACTCATCGACAGAGGAAGAGACACGGCGGTTGAAGTACACCACACCGATGCGGCTTGAAATAGCTCGCTCTCCGCGTTTCACTCTCTCCTCCTTTTCGGTGGGACAACACGAGCCGCGCCACACAACGTTGTGCGGCATTGTTTATTCACGTCCTCCTTTTCATGTTCCTCCGCTTGAGGTGCCGCTTCGAAGGGGACGGCAGACGCCGAAAGGCCTCAGCAAAAACAAGTCCCGCCCGCCCAACTTGATTTTTCTACCGGGTTCGAGGTGAAGGTTTTCGCGCAGGGTAGAGGCTGTACCCACAAAACGAAGGGGAGCCAAAAGGAGAAATGAGCAGCACCGTGTCCGCTGTTCACACAGCACGATGTATTATATAATCAGCCTTCATGGCCCCCCTTAAAACGAAAGTTCGCGCAGACCGCACGGGGATGCATCGACAACACCACAACAGCGACATCGCCGCTTCTGTGTGCTCGACAAAACAAACAAAAAAAGAGCGTTCACTTAAAGAATAACCTACACCCTAAAAATCATCACCTACCAACAGGTCAAACCTTTACATGTGAATTACATAAATTTATCTTTCTTGGTTTTACAACACACTGTAAATATCATTAGTTAAATAAATGCAAAGAAAACAAAATATTCAACAGACTCTACGAAGTGGGTAGCCCGCCTTACGCTTCCCCGCTGGGTGGGCGGGGAGTTCAGGGTTGGGCGGGTGGGAAAAACTAAAAGATGGAAGAACTGCTGAATTCTAGCAGTTGAGAAAGAGAATACAAGAAAAGGGGAAAAGAGAGAGGTAGGATGAATAATTCTTCAGGCTAGGTCATTCTATTCGCAAGCTCCAAAAAAAAAAGAGAAACGAAGCAAAACACACACAACCACACGTACGAGAATCTCTTTTTCCCAATCACCGTTTGACAAGGTCTCTGTCGTCTTTCTTTAGGTATGCACAAGGAGTAGAAGGATAGTCGAAAAGGAGCAGACGAGAGCCAGTGGCGGAGGCGCACCGACGCACGGGTTTGCACATTCGCGCTCTCTGCATTTGCTGCTATTGCTGTTTCTTCGCACCGCAGAAAACGTAGGAGATGAGGCGGTTGACGTCTGCGTCAACGCGAAACTGAGTAAATCTTTCATCTTAGAAAAATCAAAAACGAACAGGTTTGTGAGGAAAAAAAAATCTAGCGACGAACGATTGCAAAAGCAGCACAAAGGAAAGAGGAAAGATCCTGCACTACGCCCCCCTCACGCACACACATACACACACACGCAGAGACCCCGCGCAAACGAGAACCATAAAAAAAGGTAGGAGAGAAAAAAAAAAACACCGATAAAAAGATCACAAACAATAATGAAGAGAGGTGGTCAAGTAGGTCAGCTACTGATGTGCACGAAATATCATTTGCAAACATGATCGCCACGCGAGCGAAGGCGAAATCACCGGAAGGAGTAACACGTCTAAAGGATCCTCCGTTAAAGAATCTTGATCGATTACATGGACCGCCAAAAAACGCCAAAGGGGAAGAAAGAAGAGGGGGAAAAAAGGTGGGGTCGCACTGACACAAAACCGTCAACAGAGAGCAGGGAATGAAGAGTCCTTTCTTCAGGGAAGTCAACATCGCTAAGAACACGAGATATAAATATTAGGATCATAGAAAACAAGAAGAACTGGTGAAGGCTTTGCATCTTTACAGGTGAGTAAGACTAATATTTCAAGTTTTAGAAAAAAACAAAGAAAACACACTATGCCTCACGTCGAGGAAGAAGGAGAAATGTTTTCGTTGAAGTCAACACACACACACACACAAGACGACGACAATCCGAACGGTACAAGACAGAAGGAGGGTGCGACATGCCAACAGTAAAAAAGAAAACGCGTTGCAAGAAATGAAAAAATGTTTATTGTATTCGACGGAGTTCCAACGAGAACGATCCGGTAATTCGCTACATCCGAATGCACGCACACCTACACATCCACATCGCTTATTAGCTCAACTTAGGTTGGTTTAGCTTTTGGCCATCACAGACGTGGCCACGGCGCTCTCCACATCTCTATCCCGTTTAACGTCGACGAAGCCGAGTTTGATTACCCGGACTCGGTGGCGGTGCCTCTTTTCTATATTCAACATTTTATTTTATTTAATCTGCGGTACATAAAGGAGGAAGAAAACATAAAGGAATACGGCTTCGTTTCCTGGTAACATCGATTTAAACATCAGCAACAACAAGAAAGGGGCAGCTGTTTATTTTATATATACTTATGTATTGCATGTGCTCGCGTGTCTGCAGGCGTACATGTGTGCGTTGATCGATCAGCAGTTCCGGTACACCGGAAACTCGCGTTCACGCACACACACCGAAAAATGTAGGAACGAAGGAGCGCTTCGATAGAATGAAAAAGGGAAACGAGACGGCTTTTCTTTTTATTATTAAATCACACACCCGACAGCGCAGCCGATCCCTCGCAGGCGCACCTCGCGCGTACCCTTCCTTTGCCATAGCCGAAACCACTTCTCCTCCTTTCCTTTGATGGTAGCGAGGACACAGCATCCTACATGATCCGTCGTAACTACGTGGCGGCGCCACGCTCGTTAGTAACGTCGCACAACGCGCCTCAGCGGTTTGACTATGCGAGTGGCCGGCACACATTCGTTCGCGCTTGCACATAAACGTGGTGGCTTCTCTCTCTCTATTTAAATATATAGATGACAGCACACCGTCACTGTTGCGTGCGGGCCTCACCAATACGCAGCTGCCACCTTCATTTACAGCCCTCTCCTTCCCACTGCACGGCGTTTCCTTTTCGAAATCTCTGAACACCCCATTCGGGCCTTCACCGTTGTTATTAGCCATGTTTTACCGCTCTCCGTCAGTGATGTTGCACGAGCAACGTGCCCGCTGCTTCTCCTTTCTGTTTTCTACTCGTCATCAATGTCTCGCACGCTCTGCAGGAGGTACTCCAGGGAGGGGATGTCCATGTTCAGCCGTGCGTCGGAGGGGGAGTTGGCGGAGCTGCCGCGATGGTCACCCACGACGGTGTAACCGCCGCCTAAAGCCGCCGCGCCTGTCATGAGCGGTGCCGCCGCGCCTGTCATGAGCGGTGCCGCCGCGCCTGTCATGAGCGGTGCCGCCGCGCCAGGCTCGGAGTCGCGTTGGCCCACCGCCGTGTCGCGCCGCTGGCCCTGCGCCTGCACGTCTGCACTGCCGCCCTTGCTCGTGCTGTTCCCGTTGGTGCCGAGCGAGTAGCCGAGCATGCGCAGGGCCTCCACCTCTGTTGGGCTAAACCGTGTCTCTGCCTTGACTTGCGGCTGCTGTGGCGGCTGCTGCTGCGGCTGCGATGGTGGTCGTGGCTGCTGGACACCAGCCGGGACGAAGGGTTGACTCTCGGCCGATGTGAGCGGGTTGCTGCCTCGCGAGCCGCCATTTGCGGCCGAGGGCGTAGTGGCCGTCGTCGCCCGCCTCGGCGACACGTCCGCCTGGCCCTCCACCAAGCAGTGAAAGCCATGGATGCACTCATACAGGCCCGTGGCGGGGTTCATCTGCAGATGCTTCACCGCCCGCATGTTGTTGTGGATGCTGCACATCTCTTGCTCCTCCTCCTTGGCCTTGTGGCCGCGGCCGCGGCGGTGCCCACCCGGGGTGCCGCTCGCCGTCGGCGTCTGTGCAGCGCTGCCGTGCACGTTGGACGGCGTCCACGGCGCGGCGCTGCTGTTCGGCACGAAGTTGTTGCCGGGCTTGCGGGCCGAGTTCGACGGACGGCTGCTCGCGGACGGGGACATCTGCTGTGCCAGCACCTGCTCCACACGTACGCGGATTGGCTGCACCAGCGTCGTCGGGTAGTCGTTCAGAAGCGACATCAAAACCGTCAGCAGCGCGTTGTGAGAGCACTGCTGCAGCAGGTAGCAGGTATGGCTGTAGGCCTGCTCCAGCTGGGCCGCCGCCATCGCCACGGCCTGCTGCTGCTGCAGCATGGAGTAGATCTGATTCTGATCGAGGGTCTTGGACAGGGCGTTGGGGGAGAGTGCCATGCCTTCTGCGCCAGCGCCGCCGTTGTTGCCGCTCTTGAAGTTGTCGTCGCCCTGCGAGACGAGCGTGAAGCCACCTGCGGCAACGTTCGAGGCGCCGCTGTTTGCCTTTAGGCTTTCCTCGTCGAGCAGCGGGACGGCAAGGGAGGTGCGACGGCTGTCGTGTGCAGCGCCGCTGTTCGGGACGAGGTTGTGCCGCTCGCCGCTAGATGTCTGTCGGATCGGCTCCATAGGCGCGAAAGAGGGAGAAAAAGTAGTAATAACAAAAGGCGAACGGAGTGCAGAATACAGTTGATTTGCGGATGCCACGCAGCAAATGTTTTTTTCTCTTTTTCCAAGCGCTCTTTCACACCTCACAATAAAGTCGGGTCTTCTGCGCTGAAAACAGAAGAGACAGAACCCGTAAAATGGTGCGCTGCCTTCTCGTGCAATGACTGCGGTTGCGACAGCAGTACGGCGCCCCGCTGACTCTGGCCACGAACGGAGAAAGGTGGAGCGGCGGTGTGTCGAAGCTCGGTCGCCGCCTATGTGAGGAACTACCGCTCTTTTCTTCGGTGCCTGATGCTGCCGTCCGGTTTTCCTCGCCCGATGTGCGAAGCCAACCAAGACAGGAGATGCAACGCGAAAGAAGCGGAGGGAGAAGCAAAGGCGCGCGACTGCCGGTGTAACTGCAGCGCCGGATACAAGGAATTCTGGAGGAAGACGCGCACCGGAAAGGGGGGAGGGGGAGAGGAAGACGAGGCGCGAGAGAAAAGGAGAACAACAATAAAAAGTAAAACGAATAACGTGGACGGGTTTGTGCGTGTGTGTTGGCGTTCAGGGCAATAAGTACAAACAGAATGTGTTGAAACCCCCAATACAGAGCGAGAACTCGATGTATGCGCGCGTGTGTCTGCACCGGTCGGCTTTGCTGTGGAGTTTCTACGGCGCTTCCTTTTTGCGTTGGGCGATAAGGATCAAGCAAAAGGAAAGACAACGCTCACTACGCTGACAACAATAGTAATAGGAATAGGATTAGGAGTAGTAATAACAGGTTCCGTGCCGAGCCGCGCTCGCAGTGTACCTTCTCGTCTTCACGACGTCCTCGTCGACAGATTCCGCCGGTGGATGCACCGTCACGTCGCCACACGGAGGCAAAATCTGCACTGAAAACACAAAAGCGGGCGAATAAGAAGAACAGATGACAACAAATGACGAGGAAGAAATGGCGAGGCACCACCTTGCATCGCAATACGCAACACGCACAACCCGACAATCGAGAAAGAGGAGTCAAACTCGAAGCTAACTCAATTGATCCACTGGCACGATGAAATGAACAAAGAGAGAAAAACAAACAAAATAAATAAATAGGGGGCGTGGCGGAAAAGCTTGGCGGTTAGACGGCGCCGGCGAGGGGGACGGCTGATGGGAAGAGGTCAGCAATATATATACGACGCGCCTGTCTGCGTCGTGTCGTGAAAGAATCGGAACTACGCCTTCTTCTCCTCTTCAAGAATAAAGTCGTATATAAAGATAGAGAGCGTGTGGGTGTTCGATCTACACGAGCAAGCGAGAGAAAAGAGAACAGCGTAGTAAGCTTTCAACGGGTGCGGGAGAGATGGTGGGAGTACGCGTGCGACGATGCGAAGTGCAACAACAAAAACGAAAGCAAATACGGAAATGCAGCGGGGAATGCAATTTGCCGTGTCACGCGTCGATACAGACGATAAAGCACGTAGGAAGAAAGAGGGGAGGGAGGGAGAAACAAAAGCAGAATAGCGAAAGACAAGGGAAAGGTAGCACGCTCAATAGAAGACGACTCGAAACGAGCGCGCCGCTCATTCATTCGGGTATGTATGTAGCACGGAACAAGCAAAATGGCCGTGGTGAGAAACCCCAGTGCACTCCTTCAAACTCCACGCTTTGACTCTGACACATGCAGGATCCAGTAAGGCTGTTGGAGAAGACTCCCTGGAAGCGGCCATTCCTCTTAGAATGCGCCATCAGCCTTTCCGAACCAGCAGCGCATTGCCGTGCTTGAACTCCAGGAGCTCGTGCACATGGCCTTTTTCTTACTTCTGCAACTTTTCTCCGTTTGTGCTGTTTGCGTGTAGATGAAAAAGCGACAATGCAATAAGAAAAAAGAAATGAACGCGACTCACCCTCTCCCCCCCTGCCCCCCTCGGTTTCCAGTCCTCGCCCTTGACGATGAAGAAAGACAAGAAGAAAAAGGGAGGAGGCGGCTGGGGGAGGGGGCTGAGCAGCACCGCAACCCTACACACACATATATATATATATATAAGCTTTAAGCGCTTCTCCCATGCAGCGAGGAGACCAGAAACGTTAATGAGTTGCGCAGCACAACATCTTCCAAAGCCCAAATACGGCCAGCGTAAAAAGAAGAAGAGAAACGAAAAGCACAGGACAGAAATGCGGCACTGCACAGTACCCTGACAGAACACACCGAGTACACCCGTAAAGGCATCACGAGCAGCAGCAATTCTACTCGTTATCTTTTCTTCTTTCTTCGCCTTTTCGCGCCGACGCCTCCATCAATACACAATGCGTGTCGCACCGACGTCCGGGTCCTCCTCCACCTTCGCCTTCACATCGCGCTTCTTCAGCAGCTTATCCACGAAGCGGTCGGCCAGCACCAGCGTGTAGGGTAGCGTGCTACCGGTGAGAGGGTTCGGTAGAATGCTGTGGTCGCACACGTACACGTTCTTTAGATCCTTCAGCCGGCACGTCTCGGGGTCGATCGCACGCGCGCACGTGCCGCCGTTCACGCCAGAGGACTCGAAGCGAGTCTGCACTAGATCGCCAATGATCGGAATGAACGGCACCTTCTTGACAAGGTTCTCCTGCACGTAGGCGACGCCCTTCCGCAGCGCCGCGAGATCGGCCGGCTCGGCGAAGTACTTCGGATCCAACGAGCCGTCGGCGTTCACCTGACCGCGACTGCGCGGGCGGATCGGCCGGACGATGAACTGGCACCCGTGCGCCTCGGGCAGCGGCTGCGTGCCATCATTCGAGAGGGTGAAGGGCTGAAATTGAATCTCCACGTCCGGCTCCGTCGACCCCGTCGAGGACCAGTACAGCACCAGGTCATCCCAGCTCGAGCGCAGGCTGAGCGGCGGCGTGCTGTAGCGCAGCTCCGCACGCAGCACGGCTCGCACCATCGGGTCGAAGTAGCAGTTGTGGCTATCGCGGTTTTTCGTCTTGTACTGCAGCACCACCTGCGGGATGTCCCAGAAGTTCTGCCCCACCGACGCGTCGACGTCGACGGTGCCGCGCGAGGCACACAGCAGGCGGGCACTGCCGACGTTGCCGGCACACACTATCACCATCGTGCTCGCCACGTCCATCATCTGCCCATCAGGACGGCGTATCGTCACGCCGGCGGCGGTGCTCTTGTCGCCGTCAGCGCTGCGGATGCCGACCACCTTCGCGCCGCACTCCACACGAACCGGCCGGCTCAGCTTCATCGTGCCGAGGAGGTAGCGCTGCAGCGAGGAGTTCGCCAGACCGGCGGTTTGATCCACAAACGTGTCCGGCCGGCCGCAGCCGCAGGCGATGCGGAACTCCTTGCGCGTGAACTCGCTCATCAGCGGCACGTCCTGCGAGGCGGCCTCGCAAAACGGCTTGAAGTAGGGCGAGAAGTTCACTGGCTTGCAGATGAGAAACTTTCCACGCTTCCCACGGTGTGAGACAAAGATCTCCATGTTCTCGAAGGCGCGCACCCGCGGCAGCAGGTCCTCGCGGAAGCTCCACGGGCCGCCCTCCCAGTCCCGCTCATCACCAAGGTTCCAGGTGCGGCTGCCCATCACGCCGTGTCCGCCCAGCACACTCGGCGTGGGGACCCACACCATCGCCCTCCCGCTGCCGTCCGGCTGCTGCTGCGGCACCGTCACGGTCTCCTTCGACTCGAAGCCGCGCCGCGTCACGCGGTGGGCCAGTTGACTGGCGGGCAGCGTGTGGTACCAGTCCGGGTACCGGCGGATGTCCTCGCCTTCTTCAATCACGAGCGTCTTTAGGTTCTCCATGCCCAGGCGTCCCGCGATGAGCGAGCCGGCCGCGCCGCTGCCCACGACGATAACGTCAAACTTCAGCGCACTCACGTCGGGTGCCGCAGCGGCGGCGCGACGGAGGAAGGTGCGGTGCATCATCTAAGTGCTTTCAATTTATGACTCTTATGTATTCTTTTCTGTTGTTGCTTCCGCAAGTTCGTTAGCCCCCACGACGGGTGCTCACCAGAGAGGAAAAGAGAAGAAATGGCGCGTAGGCGGGATTTGCCGGTGGACTAAGGGGGCAACCACGTGTACTGCTCTTACGCACGCCAAAGGGATGAACCGAGTGCGTGAGACGCGCTGCTAGAGAGAACTACCGCGATAAAAACAGAAGATAAAGAAAAAGGAGCTAAAGGGGTGTAATGATGTCGAGGCAGTGGATGACCCTGCGTCCAGCTATCTACGAATGATTAAAGGAAAGAAAGATATCCTAAAGAGAACAGAACGACGTCGACGATACACACACACACACACACACACACACACATACGCACGGATCTGCGCGTAGCGGCGGGTGTGCGCTTAATGGGGTTGGCAAAAGACAGCTAAAAACACCAGAACAGCCAATATGCGGGAATCGGTGTCGATGTGCGGCCTTCTTCAGCGTTGCTCTCCAAAAGCTCTCTTTACATGTACATATATAAATTTCTCGGAAGGTGCGGCGCCGGGAAAAGCGGAGAAACGTGCTCGGGGGCAAAAGAAAATGGCTGCTGCCACCGTTACTTCGCCCACTACGGATCTTGCAGCGCACGCAGTTGCAGCGGGCGCGAAACGTCACAAGAGCGAGAGGATGGAAAGGAAGAAAAGGAAGGAGGGAAGGAGGTGCACCGTTGATTCCAACGAGGTTGGTGGCGGCCAAACGCGAAGTACAACCGTACATGAGGCACAGAGCGGTGAGCACAACCCAAAGACGGCTGTGAAGCAACGTACGTTCAACGGTCCTCATCGACCATTAATTCTTTTGGTTGTTGTTGGTGTTGCTCTTTGCTCTTCACAACACCACACAAGCAGAGGCGGATCAGCGCGATTGCGAGGTGCGAGTGGGGGTGATTTTTCCCTTCTTTGCCTTCCCTGTGCCCGCAGCGGGGCATCTGCACGGCCATTAGCTTCATCACCTAGTTCTCGCAAAGGGATAATAGTACTGGGAAAAAGAGGAGGGAGGGAGGGGGCAGAGGGGGAGAAAGAGAGACAAAAATAACACGCACGTGACGGGAAACTCTGCGTCATTCAACCGCGAAACCAACGACACCGAAAAAAAGAACACTGGATCGAAAACAAAAGTTCAGATCCGTTTAGACTGAACGACACGCCCTCACACGCAGACGACAACACGACAGCCAACGTCACCAGCAAAAAAATATTTACATTACAAAGTGCGGCAGATACACAGGTAAGAAAGAGAAGAAAAACGAATCTCAAAGATCTCCCGCTGGCGCACCCTCACCCCTCCACACACACACACAGCAACAAACGCAACAAGGAAGGAAACAATAGCGTACAAACATACATCAGCACGCTGCTTCAGACGTCCTCCGAGAACGTTTCCGCCTGCAGCGCGGACTCATCTTTTACCGCAGCTGCTCTCTCTCTATCCCTCCGTCATTTTCTTCCAACAGAGAGACAGCAATAAGGAGGAAGAACCACCGAGGAAGCGGAGCTCGCCCCCCCCCCCACAACCTCGGACAGGGAGAGCGAACGAGGGAGCACACACACACACACACACACGAGAAGAAATGAAGTAGACACATGGAGGAAAGAAGAGAAAAGCGGCCGTGGTCCTCCTCCCCCCTCAAACAACGAGGTGAAGCCAGCGAAGCCGGGAAGGAAACGAGACGTAACGCTCCATCAGAGAAGCACAGCGCGAAGAGAGAAGATTTAAAAAGAAAAAGAAGTACGTCATCCAAAGCGACAGAAAAGCGGGGGAAGAACAAACAAACAAGGACGGAAGATCTGCCGAGAGAGAGAGAGAACAGAAGTCAACCATAGAATAAAAAGAGAGGTGTAGACGACACTTCTCGAGACGCCTTAAAGTGCCGGCACCGGTGCGGACGCGCCTTGACGGTTGAATGCATCCTCGCACACAACGAGGTGCGCCACAAGCGGAATAAACCGATGCTTCGACGGCGGCAGCGCACTCTGCAGCTGCTGCATCGCCTCATCGTCGCTGCTTGAGATGTTGTTCATGACCCGGTAGCACGTTAGAAGGTCATCGTCGCCCATCTCCTTCTCCAGGAAGATGCGAAGTGACTCAATGCGGTGCATGAGCGGATCCTTGGCGGTCACGTTCGGCAGGTGGAAAACCTTGCCGTCCAGCACCAGCTTCGACGGGTCGGTGTCCTCCACGAATGCCTTATCGTCGAAGTCCTCCTTTGCCGGCTTCTTGGTCGCATTGATACGCAGCGTCTCGCCGATGATCGTGTCCAGCGCGTGGTAGTCCTCGTCGCGCCGCTTCTCCTCCGCTGCTGTTGGGTCCGCCGCGGCTGCCTCGCCGTTGAGGAAGTTGTGCAGCCCCTCCTCGCCGTCCGGCGTCATGGCGTTCGCGTCACTCGCGACGTTCTCCACAATTTCGTCCGCAGCAGCGGGAACAGCGGGAGCAGCACCGCCGTTCTTCGCCGGCCCTGCATCCACCGGTGCGTTCTTCACCGCCTTTGCAGGCGATGGCGGGCGCTTGACCACCGGGCGGCGCTTCGCGCCGTTGTTGTGGATGGGGCTGTTGCTCACACCCTCCTCTTCCGCCGCCGCCGCCGTGTCGCTCGCCTTGTGCCGTGCGTCCTTCTGGCTGGTCGGCGACGACGTCCCCGTCACGTTGGACGCGCTCGACGGCTCACGGGAGTCGCGCGACTCGGAGTCGTCCTTCCCGAGCATCTTCCGGCGATTCTTCGCCGCCTCGAGTCGCATCTGCCAGAACGCCTGCGAGCGGGCCTCGTCCAGCTCCTCCGGCGTCATCTTACGGGAGCTGTAGCGGTGGCTCGATGGCGGCGTGCGGGGCGGCGGCGGCTGGCTGGGTGGCAGGGCCGACATCACGCCGTCCGCTGCGTTGGTGCTTTGTCTGTCCCTCGCCGGCACGTTGATGCCCGACTCGCGGTGGTTGCGCTCCTTGTTCGCCGCGGCCTGCCGACGCATCTCCTGATATGCCTCCATCGCGGACCTCTTCTGCTGCTCCTCCAGCTCCCCGTGCTGCAGCGACGGCGGGGAGCCGCGGTCGCGGTCTGGCCGTGGTGGCGTCGCGTCCTTCCTCTGCTTCGCCTCCACGACCTGCTCCTGCAGGTGCTGATCCCACTTTTTCTCCCGCGCCTTCAACTTCTTGTCGTCCGCCTTCCCTCGCTGGGCCTGCGCCTTGCGCTGCTCCCGCACGCGCTCCTCCAAGGCACGCTTCCGCTCCTGCAGTGCCTGTTCCTGCTGCTGCTGCAGCTGCCGCTGCTTCTCCTCCATCTCGCGACGTCGCTGTTCATTTTCCTTCTGCTGCTGCTCCAGCACCGCACGGCGCTGCCGCTGTTCCTGCGCCGCCCGGGCGGCGTTGTCGAGCTCCTGTCGGCGGTACTCCTCCTGGCGCTGGGCAGCGGCCTGCTGGAGGACCTGCTTCTCCTCCGCGGAGACGACGGAGCGGGCGTCCACGCGGGCGCTCTGCAGATCGCGCTGCAGGCTGACGAGGGACTCGCGAATGAAGTTGAGGTCGAGAATCTGCGACACGTTGGGTCGCTTGTGAGGGTCCATCTGCAGCATCGCCGAGATGAGGCGGGAGAGGCTGCTGCTGTACATGGGGTGGATGGGTGGGTACAAGCCCTTCAGAATCTTCTGCACGAGTGCCTTCATGTTGTTGCCGTCGAAGGCGTGGTTCAGCGTCGTCATCTCGTACAGGACACAGCCAAGGGCCCAGACATCGCTCTTGTTGTTGTACGGCTTGTTGAGGCAGAGCTCCGGCGAGAAGTAATAGGGCGTGCCGCAGATCGTGTGCTTGAGCTCGTAGGTGTTGCGCAGGACCGTGCTAATGCCGAAGTCGCCCAGCTTAACCACGCCGTCCTTCGTGAGGAAGACGTTCTGCGTCTTGAGGTCGCGATGCAGGATGCGCCGCTCGTGCAGGTACGCGAGGGCGAGACAAATCTGTGCAAAGTACTGCAGCACCTCCTTCTCTGTAAGAAGCTGCCCGTTGCGCTGCTTGATCTTCATGTACAAGTCCCCGCCGTTCGCGTACTCCATCACGATAAAGAGCGAGCCGCGGTGCTCGAAGTGGTCGATGTAGCGCGTGATGTTGGGGTGCTCCAGGCGCCGCAGCATCTCGATCTCTGCCTGTGCGCTGTCCCGCTCCGCCGGCTTCAGCCCCGCCAGCCGCACCTCCTTCGCCACGAACTGCACCTTGTCGTCATTTCGCTGGATGAGCCAGGCGGAGCCGAAGCTGCCTTTGCCGAGGATCTTCAGCTGCGTGTACTTCTCCATGGTGACTATGGTGATGGTCGATTTTCAAAGCTCAGAGGAAATATATATATATATATATATATATATATATATATATATATAGTAGAAGAA
>NW_015438370.1:623247-713073 GCF_001293395.1 Leptomonas pyrrhocoris
TATATATATATATATATATATATATATATATACATATGGAAGAAGGAGAAAAACCACAGCTCAACAACAAAGCAGCTATTCAATTGAGTCGCGCACCGACGTTGTTACCCGCAGGACGCGCACGCCAAGCCACAGACGACAGCAGGAGTCACACAACTTCCTTCCACTGACAGCTCTTCTCCTGTACGGTGTGAAGAGATGAAGCCAATTACACAGCGAAACAACGGAAACTATTAGGGGGGGGGGGGGCAGCAGCACCGAGAGACAGATGCTCAGAGAAATATGCCGCAGACAAAAGGGTGAGTGATCGCACTCCTTTGGAAATCAATTCAGCTGTAATGCTCTTTTTGGTGAATTAAGGAAGAGAACAAAACAAAACAAAAGAAAGTGCTTATTGTGTTGTGGATGCCCGGTTTGTGAAGCGACAAGTCCGCACGCGGGTTCCTGTCGGGGTGAGCGCTTTGATAGATGCGTTTCGGGGGGTGCAACGTGCCGTGAAGGCAACTCCTTCTTGCTTTTCTTTGCTTCCACTAGGTGCGAAATCGCCGCTTGTTCTCCTTTCTACTGATATTTACTCTCGCTTTCACAGGCTTCGAGCAGGTGTGCTCGAGCACCGTTGCGGCACCGCGGCAGAAGATACAGAAGACAAGAAAAGGAAAAAGAAGGGAGGAGGAACACGTGGAAAGGGAGTGCGAGAACAACAACCACAAAAATAAACGTGCTGGGCGCCGCAGCGGCATCTGCGCAGGCGAAAGGAGTCGTGCTTAAAGAAACTCAAAAGCCTCCGCGGAAGGTGGAGCTCACCGCAACGCGGCGCTTTGCGACACCAAATGGAAAAAAGAAGGAGAGGACATTCGCAAGGCTTGCGAGGCGCTCTATTTAACTAGTGTTGCTACCGTTGATGAAGGGCTGTGCTTGCAGAGAGCAAACATATATATATATATATATATGTCATTTAATGGATTCGCAGTCCAGACTTTTCTCTCTACTACTGTGTGCGATACGCTTCACAGTGGCGGTAAACGCTTTCGCGAAGGAACCGCAATACCGGCTCTGGCTATAAACATGAACATAATACAAAGAAGGCAAATCGAATAGGCGGCACAACGCCGCGATGCTCTTCACACATACACGAATAGAAACAAAAAAAGAACACCCCAAGGAAATACACGGACATCAGTGAAGAAACTCTATGTGTACCGACCATCACCACAGCAACAATCCTCGTTGGCACGCAGACAACGACACGGGAAGCAGCAAGCACGCGGCCCTCAGAAAAGAAAAAAGGAGAAAAAGATAGAGGGAAGTAATCCTCTTACTGTGCCGCGAGATCAGGGTTCACGATCGTCCTCATCATTGTCTCCATCGCCGCGTCATTGGCCAGGATGGTCTGACGCAGGTTGTTTGTCTTCTGCATCTGATCGCTGATCGCGTCCTCTAAATTTTGAAGATTTGCGTGTATCTCCTGGAGACTCTCCTCCGTCTGTCGGCGGGCCTCCGATGCAGCGAGGGCCTGACTGCGCGACTCGCTGCGCCACATCTCCAGCTCGCGCGTCATACTGTCGATGTCGTCGTGGATCGCCTCTAAGAACTTACCGAGCGGGTTCGACGCCTTGGTCAGCATTTGCAGCTGCTCCCGCAGTTGATTCAAATCGCTGTCGCTCAGCGCGTGCGAGCCGCCACCGCGGGAGACGGTGCTGCGGCTGTTGTGGATCACGATACCGTCGTGCGTCGGTGACGCGGCCGCTGCCGACGCGGCGCCGCTGCCGCCGTCGTCGCCGGTCACCCCACGCGCCGCCGCCTCCTGCTCGCGCTTCGCCTTCAGCGCCTGCTGCCCGAGCAGCCCCTTCACCTCGGCATCCTCGGCGACCGCCGCGGTGCGCACCGCCGGCTTCGCCGCGTACTGCGCCGCCACCTTCTGCCAGTCCTGCGCGTCGTCGTCGTCGTCGCCGTCGCTGCCGGCGGTGCGGTCGCCGCTGCGTTTTTTTTCCCTCACGGATGACCCCCGCCGCCGGCGTGGCGTCCGCCGCCCGCTGCGCCTCGATGACCTCGTGGGTCGGCTTCGTGCGCGGTGGGGCCTTGCGCGCACTGGTCGTCGTGTTCCCGCCTGCTGCCGCTGCCGCCGCCGCTGCGGAAGGAGACTCCGCGGAAGAGGCAGAGGCCTCCGCTGCGGCCGCCACGGCACCGGCGGTGTCCCTCTCCCGCTTCTTCTCCTCTCGCCGCTGTCGCCGCTCCGCATCGGCGTCCTTCGCGGCCTCATCACCGCCGACGGCCGGCGCGGCCTCCGCTGCTGCCGCTGCTTTGGCGGCCTTTTCCTTCTCCTTTTCCTTCTCCCGCTTCTTCTCCTCGTGGCGCCGACGGCGCTCCTCCTCGTGGCGCTTCTGCCGCTCCTCTTCGCTCTCCTGCGCCGGCGCGTTGGCCGCCGGTTTGGGTGAGGCAGGGGCCTTTGCGGTTGGTGCCGGTGCCGCCGGTGCCACCGGTGCTGCCAGTGGCTCCGCCCCGCCGCCTTTCACCTTCTGGACGGCAGCCTGCTTCTTCGCTGCGGAAAGCCCGGCACAGGCGGCGAGGTCCTGCAGGAGTTCATTCGTTTTCTCGGGCTCCTCGCCGGCCGCGATCTTCGCGGCGCGCGCCGACACTGGCTTGCCGGTTCCCGCGCCCACTACGGCGATGAGCAGCTCTAGAAAGGCTAACTTCGCCTTTTTGTCGGACACCTTCGCGCTGTCGAGTTGATCGTCCGAGAAGAGGTGCTCGGGAAAGCTGCCAGCCTTCAGCACCGCCAACACGATGTCGTGGATGAAGCGGAAGGGAGGGCGACTGAGGAGCTTCTCGGTGAGCTTGGGGGCCTGAATAACAGCCCCTAGCTCACTCTGGGTCTTCTTGATGACGTCCTCCATTGGTGGGGAGTGCTGCGGAGATGCCGTGTCTGTCCACCGTAGTCCGACGTGGGCGTAAGGCGCTCTCTCAGCGGACGCTTTCTTGTGTGGAAGTGCAAGGTGCGAGTTGGGCTAGCAGCGCCGCGAAAAGAGTGGCAAAGTTCACGGGAGATCCAAGATGTCCTGGGACTCTGCGGGAAAGGCCAGATTATTATTATTATTATTATTAGGTAGATGGGATAGAAGCAGGAAGATGGAGAAGAGAAGGCACACGACGCAGCGCTGCATCGACTGCAGCACCAATGTACCCATGCCCCTCCGCACAGGCGAAGACGCCGGTCGCGGGTTGGAGGGGTCTCGTCAGTGGTGCGTGCAACACGCCGTGTCAGGGGAAGACAAACCTCTCTAACACTTGAGTCAATAAAACTCTTTTTTAATGTAAGTTGACGACGGTGAATAAGCAAAAAACAAAAGGTCCAGCCATGCAGAGGAGTGGTCAAATGTGCGGCGACAGACTCCGCGCTCTCTGCATTGCGGTGTGGGAGCATCTAAGTGTATAGAAAAGAAAAAAGGAAAGAGGAAGATGGAAACGGCTGTAGATCTCTGATCATGTGTTCGCTTCGGCCACTCTCCCTCTCTCTGTGTGTGTATGTGTGTGCAAGGACTGCCTGCGGGCCTCATGACGTACGTGCTGTGCATTTTACGCTGGGGCAGACGGTGCCGCAGGCTTCTGCACGTCCACCTCCGTCCACCCAAGCGCGCGCAGCACGCGTATCCACGCCTCGTCGCCGCTGTAGTGATGCACCACGTCGTCGAGGAACAAGCTCTTCGCGTTCGCCAGCACCGCCGAGAGGGCCCTGGCAACTTCCTCCGATGATTTACAGCACGCGGCGCAGGCGCTGCAGGCCGGGGATGGTGCTTCGAGTGGTGGCGGCGGCGGTGGTGATGACAGCCCCGACCGCGCCGAGGAAAACGGCGGTCCTCTCTTCCCAGCCGCGCCGCTTGCATTTGCGAGGCGGGAAGACAAAGCCGAAGTGGAAGAGGGGGAAGAAGAAAGGGCGCCTCGTGACGAATAGGGAGCGGCGGCGGCGGCGGTGGTGCCTACAAGGCGCGTTGCAGCGAGCGCAGAAGCGCCTGTGCGTAGCGGCTCCTTCCCTGGCATAGAGGCGGCACGGTGAACGCTGTTCGACGCTAGAAACGGTTTCGCTGCCACGCGTGACACGAAGTAAGCGTTCGTGCCGAAGGAGAGAGAGAGAGAGACAAAGAAGGGGGGTAAGTGTGCTGCGGTTACGGCAGACTGAAAGAGGAAAGCGATGGGCGACGCGGTGTCGACTCAGATGAAAAGAAAAGAACGCGTTACAGCGGAAAGCAGCGGACACCAGCGGAGGACGTTTGTCTGCGCGGCTGCGTGTCGTTCGCAATGTCTATTTTCTGTTGTTTTTTTTCTCAAGAACCAGCAGCAGCGCCTTCGTTTCCTTCGCAAGTATTTCCTTGGTTTCGGCGTGTTGATTGGACTAAAGCTGGTAATGTGTGAGAACCAACGAAAAGCAAGTACGCCCACCCACCCACACCGTCACACACACACACAGTCACACACTGCATCACGAATTCGGGTCCGTGTAGGGACGCAGACGCTTAAAGTTGCTGTCGATCATTTTGGTGAAGGCGCTGCGAAACTGCACTCTCCACGCCTCCTCGTCCGCGGCGTACCGGAGAATTAAATCGCGGTACGTCCTGTTCTTCAACAGCTCCACCTCCGCCTTGTTGAAGACGCACTGCCGCTTCTTTGTCTTCCCGTCCACCTTCTCCTTCGCGTAGGTGCACACCAGCGTTTGCGGGAGCTCCTTCAACTCCTTGTTGTCCTGCGAACGCTCAATCTTCAGCGGGGTAAACTCCTTTTCGTGCTCCAGCAGGAATTGATAGTAACGGTTGCTCAGCGTGTACCGCTGACCCACGTGTGTGGCGCCCTCGATCCCGCTCACGTCCTCGTGGAACTCACCGACGCTGTGGCAGGCGAGAAGTGCCACACACTCCGCCTCCGTCAGACCGCCCAGCGAGTGCAGGACGGTGACGATGGAGAACGTCTTCTGGTTCGGGTCCTTCGCGACGTTGCGGGCGGGGGCTGCATCGGTGTCGTTGCGGCCCCACCGCCACTCCTCCAGCACCGTCTCATACGGACCGTTTAAGTACTTCACCCCCGCAATCGCCGCCAGCGACGCGATGTCCTCGGTGGAAGCATGAAAGGTGTTGGACAGGTAGTTCATCACTCCGGCGATGTCGCCCAATCCACGCACGACGGCGCACGACTCGTCCACCGTGGCGGCGGGAAAACCGGCCCGACGCGCCGCCAGCACGAAGGCGACGCGAATACTCGTTGCCGCCAAATCCGGGCGAAACTCGAACTGCTTACACGCCGCCGCCACGACGTCCTCGCGCGAGAACTTCGGCTTAATCTTCGACTCGTCCACCTCGACGAAGTGCCCGGCGAGCCAGCCGGCGCAGAGGCAGCCGAGGCACATCAGAATGAGCCACGTGTGATTGATGTGCTCCCACGACTTGAAGGGATTTGCCACCTCCGTCTCCTTGCGGCCGGCCCCGACGTTGGGTGGGGCGGTGAACATGTTGTGGTGTTTGCGCGGTGCACCGTGTGTTGCCGTGGGGCTGCCAGCGGCAGCAGATGAGGTGGAGCTACCCGTGAGACGCTGCGCCATGAACAGCGGGGAGAAGGAGGCGACGCGCCGGCCAGGCAGCCGGGCTGCCGTGACGACCAGCTGCCGGCCACCGCCCACTAACCACGCAGCGCGAAGCATACGGTTCCTTATTTTACTGTCCCTAAAGGACCTCCAATTCGTACTTGCTGACGTGCAGAAATGATTATGAGGCGCGGTTAAAAGAGATAAAAGAGAATTCAAAGGAAGGGAGAAATGATGTGGCCGAGTTGGGCGTAGCCGGCCTGCAGAAATCATCACTCGAGGCGGAGCGAGCGAGTCCGCCTCGATTATGAACCTTTTTTTTGTTTGTTTTAGTGTACCTCACCCACTGCGTCAACGCCTGTGTGTGTGTGTGTGTGTGGTGGCGTCTCCCACGTGAAATTGCCTTCTGCTTTTCCGCAGCGCTCACGATGCCACTGACTTCATCTTTCCATCTCGTCTTGTACAGCGCGAACGAAACAGCCACTGCACGAGTGCAGGAGGGGAAGAGGGAGGAGAGCACGTTGCTTTGAAAAAGGAAAAGGCGCAAGGGAAAAATCAAAAACCGAGTTGTGCTTTCGCAATCAGTTTATTGCACGAACACACACACAGGGGCAGCGATCGAATCAACGCCGTACTTTTCTTTCCGCTTAGCTCGCCGATGCTTTGCGGCGACCCACGGCTTTAAAGAAGTCGTCACAGACGTCGAGGATTTCGTTCAGCCGCTCATCAGACTCACCCTTCGAGGATACATCCATCAAATCCTCCATCTGCTCCGAGAACTTGCGCACCGTCGTCAGACAATACTTCCGCAGCAGGTCAGGCTGGTCCATGTCGAGCAGCGCATCCACCACGCCGGCCCACGCGTCCAGCACGTCTTCCGACGCGGAGTTCAGCACGTCTTGCACCTGCGCCATCACCGGAGGCATCTTCTGCATGTGGCGTGCGAGCGCGACGTTCTCGCACTCGAGCTGCACGCGGATTAGCACGGTCAAGAAGCTATGGGTGGTGCCGAGGGTGTTGTCGACTTGCCGCAGCAGCGGAATCGAGAAGCGGGTGTGCTCGGCGAGCGCGTCGAGGTCGTTGGTGATCTTTGCCGCCGCGGC
Organism: Leptomonas pyrrhocoris; assembly: GCF_001293395.1. Classification (NCBI taxonomy): domain Eukaryota; phylum Euglenozoa; class Kinetoplastea; order Trypanosomatida; family Trypanosomatidae; genus Leptomonas; species Leptomonas pyrrhocoris. The sequence goes on from NW_015438370.1 coordinate 629,917, forward strand.
GTGGATGCGATCCACCACGGCGAAGAGGACGGACTCCACCTCCCGCACGCCCGGGAAGAGCGCAAAGGCCTCGATGTACTGCACCGCCGCCCAAAAGAACGTCACGTAGTTCGAGTCCGCCGTCAGGCAGTGGAGGAAGAGCAGCAGCGGCTTCAAAGCGACCCAGCCGAACATGCCCGGCAGGTTCTTCTGGATGCACCGCTCTTGGTAGCTGTTCACGATGGTGATCACCGCCGGATAGTCCTCCACCCCGAGACGCTGGATGTGCAGCTGCGTCACGATGGCGTCCTTCGCGGCGTTCATGTCGCGGTAGAAGCGATCGACGAAGCGACGCGCCGGGCGGCTTTGAATGCCCATCGTCACGGACGGCTCCTGCGCAGCGCTCATGGCGGCCCGCAGCAGCTTGTATGAGACGCCGCTCTCGGTGCCGTCTGTGCGAAGCTGCGACAGCAGAAAAAGCACGAACTTCTCGCCCTCCGCGTAGCTCCTGCGGAGAAGAAGTCGGATGATCAACCCCACGGCCTCCACGTCGATCAGGTCGGATATGCCGGGGTGGGTCACGATGAGCCCCAGCGCACTCCGCACGCCCACCATGACCTGGTCCACATCCTCGGAGTCCAGCACGCGGTGCAGCAGCACATTTAACCGCAGCGCCTCCAGCAACTGCACATCCGCCGGGTTCGGCTTGTCGACGGACCGAATGCGGTTCAAGGCAGTCGTAGTCGATAAGTGCGAGGAGCAGTGCAACACGCTCGCTTCGTACTGCTGACGGATCGCCTCGTACGACCACCCGTTGGACTCCAACACCTGCGCGAAGTCGCTCTCTTCCTCCGCGGCGTCGTGCAGCTGACGCACCGCAGCCGCGTAATCGTACGGCGGCACACGCACGACGTCGATGTGCGAGACGAGCTGCATCGCCAGCCCGGTCTGGTGCAGCGCCAGCCGCCGACTCGCGCACCGCGACAGCATCCGGTACGCGCTGCTCAGTTGGCGAAGGTAAAGGAAGCCGCACGCATCCTGCTCCTCCTTGCGGAAGGCGGCCTCGTCCACTGGCGACGTCGCCGCCACCGCCTCCACCTCCGCGCGTGCCTTCGTATCGTTCTCCGCCTCGTCGTAGTTCAAGCCCGGTGCGAGGCCCATCAACGCCTCGGACTGCAGCCCGGTCATGGACAGCTCCCCGCCAACGGTCAGCGCCACCGCCCGCTGCTCCGTGTACGTCTCCGTCATCGCCAGGTCAGACATGGGCAGCGAGTACTGCGCCCGGCCAACGCAGAAGGACGGCGGGCAGCGCAGATTCCACACCGCGACGGACCCGTCCGAGCCCGCCGTCGTCAGCAAGTCGGCGTTGTGCCGCCACCACCGCAGCCGCACGGCGTCCCCTTGCAGCGTGGTCACCACCGACACCGCCCGGGCGGGGTAGCGGGCGTCGTACACGGCGAAGGCGCCGTCGGAGCCGGTCAGCGCCAGCAACGCGGGGAGAAGCGGGTTGAAGTCCGCGCCGTGCGCCACGACCGGCAGGCCGCCGGCACGACGCGACGGCAGTGCGACGGCGTTGCCATCGCTGGAGCTGCGCGCGTCCACGAGCATCACGCTGCCGTCGTAGGTGCCGCTGAGCACCACAGACGCGCTCGACGGGGCCCACGTCGCAAAAGTGACGGGCGTCGCCGCGTCGGACTGCGTGTGCGGGCTCCACTGCTGGACGGGCATCGGTCCCCCGGCGAGATCCCAGATGTACGCCGACGTGCCCTTGACAGCCAACACGCTGTTCTTTGCCTCCCTGTTGACCGACACGCAGCGGACGGAGGTGGAGGCGGCCGGCGCGCTTGGAGAAACGGTGAGCTGCGACACAGCTGGCTCGGCGGGTCCAGTGAGCAACGCCCCTGACGGTGCAAGCAGCCCACTGCTTTCTCGGCAGCTCTCGGCGGTGACGTCGCACACCAAGACGCGGCCCCGGCTGGAGCCTAGAAACAGCAAATCATCGCACCACGCCACCGCGGAGGTGCGCGCGTCGTCCGCCAGGTCGAGCCACCGCATGCGCGGCACGGCGCTTAGCGAGGGCACGGACTCTTCGAGTGGCAGGAGGCCCACCGCGCTCGACCCGGTCAGGGGGCACAGAGCAAGCGCCGCCGCGTTCTCGCTGTTGTGCAGCGCGATTTGAGCAGAGCCGAAGAGGACGCCCGGGGCGGCGAGGGGGACGGAGCTCATGACGAGGTCGGCATGGTTGCTGAGGAGGCCGCGGAGTTGGTCCCGCTTCCGCCACGACGAGGCAGAGACGTAGTCGTGCAAATTCACAATACTCTGCTCCATATTTTGCTTTGCTTGCTTGTTTGCTCCGGCTGAACCGCCGTTGTAAAGTGAGGCGTACCAACGTTTAACGAGATAAATAAAAAGAGAAGGAAAAAAGGTCTTCGTTGTTTGAGTGGCTATGTGTTGCAGGAAGTTTCGTGAGAGTTAGAGACAAATACGGAGCTTCAGCACGGCCGTCTTAATCTATCGTCTTGTGTGCTCTACTTTCCAGTGTGCGGGGAAGGCTCATGCAGAGACCCGATCGTTCGCAAAGCATTAGACATGGGGTGCGCCCCCACCAAAAAGAAAAAAAAACCTGAGTACGATATGCAGCGCGGCACTCTGCCGATTCACAGCCGCGATCGTCGTACAGAAGACAGGAGAGAAAGTGTGAGAAGCGGAAGCGCGAGAGGGAGACCAGCTGGAACTTACGGAGAAGTGAATGACTGAAGTGGCATAACTCGGCATGTTCTGCTTCGCTCCTCCTTACTCCTTTTCGTTGTTGCAACATCATACGTGGTCTTCTGTTTCCAGTCGCACTCCGTCTGGAACGGAGAAAGAGCCGGCGGACTGCGCTTTCTTACACTGCTGTGCTGCCGCTGAGTGACCGCCGATGTTCCTCCTGCGATAAGCGGCACAGGCGGCATCGAGTTTACTGCTCGTGCGATTTTTTTTCGTTTTACTTCTCTCTTTTTTAGTTTTCTGGGAAGCTCATCGCCCCACTCGCGCCAGGCGGAGACAACGCGGAGAGAAAATAATAATATTAATAAATACCGTCGTGGGTAAAAGGAAAAGACGAGATGACTTCAGCGCCGCATACAAAAGAAAATACTATATATATATTGGCAAAGAAGTTCAACGGAGAGAACCGAAGCGTAGGAGGAGATTGCGACTCCCACAGAACAGTCGGCGTGTCACCTTCACCCGAGAGAAAGGACAACACACACCTCTTTCTTTTACGGAGGGCACAGAGTCTGATGACATTCGATGATGAAAGAAAAGAAAGAGATGGTTCGCGGTGAATGAAGCCGTTTAGACGCGACAAGACGTGGAAGCAATTCCTCTTCAGCAACTCCATCATTTTTTTCCTTTCTTTTCAGGAACTCTCACAAAAAAATAGGTAAATAAAACTGTTTACTGCACGCATTGCGTGAAAGGCAGTGCCTCGGTGCGGGTGGTGGGGGAGGGCGTGTCATTTGTGCTGTCTCTCGCTTGGCCCTACGCGGAGAAGAAGGCGAGGGCGGGTTTGTCCCCAAGTTTCCTTCGCGGCATTCAACTCCCTAGTAGGTCCATTCACACACAGCAGCGACACAACATACATACATATATATAAACATCGCTAGGACACCTCAAGCCTTTTTTAATTGCTGTAGTGAAGAGCTCCAGGGAACCTCCGAACAGTTTCTAAACAAGGTGGGGGAAGCGTAGCATGTATAGATGCAGAACGATCACGTACAGGTCCTTCGACTCCTCCCCGCACAACTTTAGCCTTCAAACAAACAAACAAAAGAGAGAGAAATCAAACATCGATTCGGGTGAATCCGTTTTTCTTGTTTTTTTTTTTGTAAAGCATCAAGGTTTAAACACACTTGATAGTAAAAGTCAAAAAACAAAAAGTGAACTTTCGCTACAAAACCCCCGTTCGTTCTCCTGATCGTTGGCGACTTGTTTTTCATTTCGTATTTATTGGTGTTTTTCTTTTAGTTGTTCCTGCTGACTTGCGTGCCCCATCGGTGTGACAGCAGGCTCATTTGCTCCGTTTTTCCCTTTATTTCTTTAACTTAAATTCATCTACTTTTCTTTTACTTTGCGCCGTTCGTCGAGGAAGAAAAAAAGGAAGGTCTTTGCTCAATGAAACCACAGGAGCTAAATAATAAACAGAAGAAATAAAAATAGAGAATGCAGTGAACACTGCTGCTGCTGCTGCTTCCCGTGCAGGTGTGTAATGGATCTTCATCTCCTCTCGCGGTACAAAATGGGCTATACTTTCTTTCGGGGAGCAAGTCGCACCGCTTGCTCCCCGAAAGAAACGGCGGAAACGGAGAACAGAGATGAAAACCAACACCCAGCTTTTTTTCTTTACAACAGGGAAGAGAACTCTTTTTAAAAGCACACGCATTCCTTTAGAAGAGAATCAGAAGAGAAGCAAACAAACAAACAAAGCACCGATAGGTGTCATTTAACCATTCTTTACCGCTTAAGAGTCTAATAGTAGTTCATAACGAAGAAAAGAAAAAAAAAGAGAAGAAAAAAAGATTGAGGGGAAAAAGTTCTTTTTGTGGCTGGAGATTTCAGCTGAGCGCGAAGGGCGGGTTTGTCCCCAAGTTTCCCTTCTATCGCGTAACTAGAAAATAAAAAGTGAAGATGAACAAACGTCGTACAGTAAATATATATTGCTTGTGTGTGTGTATCTGTTATGCCTGTGAAAACAAACGACGTCATACACTTTCCTTGCTATTATATATATATATATATATAATATATTTCTCATTTCCTTTTTTCATCTGTGATTGTGTGCCAAACACACACACACACACGCAACCCGATCTGCGAGCGAAGCTAAGCGAACATCGTTGGCCTGCGGTCTCTTAGCACACGACGAAACGCACCATTTACTTTTTGCCGTTGTGCGCAACTGCGCTCGTTCCCGCTGGGGAATGAAACCTGTGAAGCGCAAAAGACAACAACTAAAAACGGCGGATACGAAAACAGACGAATCGAAGCAGCACAGAGCCCGACGAGACAAGGATTCACCGCAGAGCCACGAATCGGAAGAAAGGAGAAAAAAATCTTCACTTGAAGTAGGTTTTCTTATCGTTTTCGTACAGCGTCGTGCGTGCATATCGAAAGAGAAAAAAGGATATATTTTGATATATATATATATATATATATATATATGTGCACCGCAACGACTCAAACAGCGTGTTCTTATCTTCGTGTCTTTCATGTTCACCGCCTTCGCGTCTTTTTTCTGATCTGCTGCTCGCTGCATCCTCTGCGTGCTTTAGCGCGTGTGATCGCATCGCCCACGCTAAAGGGTTCGACGAACGCAAAGAGCAACGAAGAAGAGCAGCGAGCAGCGGATCAGAAAGAAGACGCACAAGCACACCGAGACAGACACAATCCTCCCCCACGCAGGAGTCCTTGCGGATCTGTGTGTGTGTGTGCGTAGGTGCGTTATCTGGGCGCTGGTGCATGACCCATCACGTTCGGTGTTTCCCCCTTCGCTGCCTTACAGCCCCTCCTGCAGCTCGACAAACTCGCCTTCGGAGGACCGCTCGGCGGCCTTCTCCTCCGATTGCTTCCGCACGCGCGCAACGTAGCGCGCGTAGCGCACGTGCACGAGAGCCGCGAAGATCAGGCCCGCAGCGGCGAGGCAGGTGGAGACGATGAAAGGGACTTGGATGCAAACCGCCGTATTGCACTCCTGCGCCGCGCTGAGGCCCAGCTGGCGGTGCTTCATGTCCACGTACATGCCGAAGAGGAGCCGATTGAAGCAGATCACGCAGATCACCGTCACCATGAAGCCCATGTTGTACAGCGTGTTGTGGAACCGCTCGAAGAGGCAGGTGAAGATGAGCGCCTGGAGGGCGGCGTTGAAGCCGTTCGTGATGTACACGAGAATGTAAGGCAGCAGGATCACCTTGCCCGGCAGCACCAGCAGCAGCACACCGCCGACGGTGGCGATGACAGGGCACACAAACAGAGCCGTGGTCACGAGCAGCTTGCCGCCGCGACCGCGCTGGTACTGGACGTAGGCCTCAAACAAACCGAACGCCATGCGGCCGACGCTGTTGCCGAGACCAAGGAAGGCGGTGTAGAGAGCGGAGGTCTGCGCACTGCGGGCCTCGCCGGTCTTGGCGATCGAGACGGTGCTGCCGTTGTACGAGACCATGATGCCGATGGGTGCGATGCAGAACATGTAAAGCAGGATGAACCACAAGTCGGGTGACTTGATGTAGTCCATCACGGTGGTGCCCTGGTAGCGCGGATCTTGGCGGGCGTAGCGGTCCTTCTCTGCCTCCTCCTCCGTCCCCGGCGCCGCCACTGGCTCCGAGTTGGTGGGAGAGTCGCCCTGCGCGGCCACCGCTGCCGCCACCACGGCCGGCTTGTTCAGCGTCACCTCGCTCTCGACCGCTCCGTCATCGCTCGACGTCTCGCGGGGTGTGGCGTAGAGCTGCGCGATCGCACGAACTTCTTCGTCTGTCGGCGCCGGCTCGTCGATGCCGCCGAGGCAGCGCAGGGGGAGCACCATCAGGAAGAGGCACAGCGTCAGCATGACCGCGATGACGCCGATGCCAATCTCACTGCCGCGCGAAACGCTGTGGACAAACGACACGATGGGCGTCTCAATGGTGAAGAAGAGAATCATCGTGATGACCACCGCGTAGCCGACGGCGAGGCGGCGCATCGGGACGGACTTGTGGTGGTACAACGGCTTGGTCGCCGCCAACTCCGCCACCTCCTCCAGGTCCTTGTTGCGCAGACGCCACCAGTTCATGTAGTACGGCGGCAGGACAATCACAAATCCCGCGCACACCGTCACGACGGCGATGACGGCGCAAAGGAAGTAAATGAAGCCGACGATGTCGTCCTTGAAGAAGGTCGTGCTGAGGCAGGCAAAGATCGTGCTGCCCAGACCCGTCATCACCTTCGCCAGGCACACTACCGGGCCACGGTTACGCGGGAAAATCTCGAACAATGTCGACACGTATGTCGTGTCGATCAGGCCGCTGGCGGTGTTGAGGAAGGCGTAGAAGACGGTGATGGTGGCGGTGTTGCCGGGGATCTTGCCGGTGAAGGTCAGGGCGAGACACACAGTGCCGATCACACCCGTCACAAGGCAGATGACAAAGTTGAGGAACGGGCCCATGGTCTCGAAGATGAGGCTGTACGGAAGGAGGAAGTAGCAGAAGACGAGCCCGACCGTGCTCACCGTCGAGAGGTCACCGGCGGAGAGCTGGAACTGATCGCGGAACTGCGTCGTGAAAAGGTCATACGCGTACGTCAGGGACACACAGATACCGCAAAAAAGCCCACAGACGAGGATGGCAAACCTATTCACCTCGCTCACCGGGTGCAAGCCACGCTCCTTGCGCGCACGCACGGCGCGGGTCTGCGAGAACCAATCCGAGACGAGCATCATTGCGGCAGCCCACACTCAAGAGAAAAGGCAAAGCTGTCTTGTGGAGGTACTTGCAAAAAGCGAGGACGAGAAGAGGACAAAGGCGTGCTTGAGGATCGTACCGAAAACCACGAAGAAAATGGCTGTTTGTTTGTTTGTTTTCCTTTCAAAGAAGATAATGCGAGAGAAAAAAAGAAGTAGCTTACGAGCCTTTAAAACTTAACTGCGGGGATGAAGGAGAACGGGCCGTTTTAGGCCGCGTGTGTGCGCAGCAGAGAGGAGGGGGGGGGGGGCAAAGGAAGAAGGAAGAGAGGGAGGAGGAGGTTGATGGATGGCTTCATGTATTCGTCGCCTTTCAGTTTCGCTTACTCAGGTGGGCTATCGACAAAGCAGACACCCTGCTCCCTACGCAAATGCCGACGTCACGGTGGTGGTGGTCACGCGCTGATGCGACCTTTTCGTACGGTTCTGTGGAGCCGATCAGCAAAAAAAAGAGAAACAAAAACCAGCAGTCTGCATGAATCACCCGTAGCCACGACTACAGAAACCCGTGTGGTATTCCCCCCTGCAGAGAGCACAGGGAGGACAGGCGCGGATCACGACATCAATCAGAATTTCAACGAAAGCGTAAAGACGAAAAGACAATTAGATGCAACCGCGCGTAAAAGAAAAGGGAAAAGGGTAATTCTTTTTGATCACCGCTGCGAATAGCCATATATCGATATACGCATATATGAGAAATCTGGAGTACTATCCCGTGCAGACCGACGCGTAACTCTGGCACTTTGGTGTGTCCGATGCCAAGACGACGCTGAACCAGCTGTTTTACTTCGTTTCTCCTACTGACCCCTCACTGGGCACGCATGCCTGTATTTCATACGCTCAACGTGCTCCCTGCGATCGTGCGTTGATAAAAGGCCGACGGACACCCGCAACACCGACGGAGAGTCGCACCGACATCGGCACCTCGACAAGAAAAGCGCAGAGCCTACGCCACGTCAAAGAGTAAAGGAAAAGTGCGAAGTCAGAACACAAGGGGAAAGAAGAAAACGACACGGCGGATGAATATATAGCCTTTCATGTCATCTCGACGCTTTAGTAGCGCGTTCTGAGCTGTCACGGCGTGTGTGTGTGTGGCCCTCTTCCTCACGTACACAAACGCGCATACACAACCGGACATGCAAACCGCATAAGCACGTCAAGTACGTGTCAGAAGAAGGCCCAGGTGTGTTTTCCATTTCCTTTCCTTCTATCTGTTGTTTTTTCTTCTTACCTGTAGTGATCGCTTCGGCGTTGTAGCAGCAGCATTCCGCAGGCGGGAAAGCGGCGCGTGTTTATCGCTACGGAAAAACAAAGTCAAAGAAGAGGCATTGTAGCTAATCTTTTGCTGTTCATTTACAGTAATTAGTAAGAAACTTTTAATACAAAATAATGTGTACAACACGAATGGATCGCTCTCGAAGGACACTTCCTTCCACATCTTATTTCTTTTTTGTTTATAATCTCTGCTCTCGGTGTTTCACTTTCCTGGAGAAACACGAAAGAAGCGCTGGAGAAAAAGAAAAAGAAGGCACCGTGCCGGGCAATCACATTTTTCTTTCTTTTGGCTCACGTGAGCCGCTCCACTCTCCGCTGCCCGGTCGCACTCGTACAGCGTTTCCCCCGTGCCTTTTCCTTTCCTTATGTCTCTCTGTTGCTCGTTTTGCGGGGACGCAAACGCATGCTTGACCTTTGCCGCCTCGTGCGTCGGTGCTATACGAGACGTGGTGCGGTGCGGTGCACAAGCGCGGCGAGTAGAGACGAAGGGAGAGAGAGGAGGGGCCGCCACCACGGCGGAGTAAACACCGACGAGCCGACAAGAACAGCGGACGAGCACATCACGTTAAACGAAAACATTGGGAAGGGCCACGTGATTAAAACAAGATGGAAAAAACACTCACAAGAACAAAAGCAAAGTTAAATAAACGGGGAAAACAAAGAAAGGTGAGGAGGGGGGTTACGCACTTGTTTCTTCTGTCGGTGACATTCAAACTTTCAAACAAAAAGGGAAAAAAGAACAATAGGAATATATATATATATATGTACTTGTCTTACAGGGAAAAGAGAACGAAGGACGATGAAGAACAGTCACACAGCAAGTTTGCCCCGCGGCGAAGGACGAGCACCGTCTTTTTATTTTCTCTCTTTAAGTCCATGTTGGTGTGCAGACGGCGACTAGTAGGAAGAAGAAAAAGCAAGAGAAAATAACAGAACATAACAGACAATAACTGAAAACCGCAGGGGGGTGGATCTGCGAAGGTGCCAGCGAGGAGTAATTGTACTTACGTATTCCGCATGTTTCAGTGAAACGGGTAAGGCCACAACGGGGCGTCTCTGACGAAAGAAGGTAGCCCGGTGGTCTGCAGGTCTTTTGCTGAATGCGCGTTGCACTTGTCCCCTTACGACCTCGTAGGCGCGCTTCGTACCCAGCTGTGCGCGCGGCATCCATGAAAGCAAAAAAAGAAAGAGAAGAGAGCAAACTAAATCACCGTAATAGATACGGCACGGATCGAAATACGCATTCTCACACGCTGGACAGAGGTAATGGAAAGAGACGTTGACGCGCTACTCCAGGCACTCTTCAGGCTTGGCGGACACGGCGGCCTCCGCCTCCATCCGGGCCTTCTTCACACGCGCGCGCTCGCGGTGCACAAACGCGGCGTAGCGGAAGTGAATGGCTAAGGCCACGAAGATGCCACAGAACCCCAGCACGGTGCCTACAATCAGCGGGGTACGCACGCATGACTTCACCGTGCAGTCTTGATCGAGCGGGATGCCGAGGCGCCGCTGCTCCTTGTTGATCGAGCGGCCGAACATGCCGAGGTTGAAGGAGATGATGGTGCACATCTGCACCAGGAAGCTGATGTTGTACAGGAAGTTGTGGTTGCTCTCGAAGAGGCAAGGGAAGATAAGGGCATTGACGCCGGCGAAGACGCCCTCCTCGAGGTACACGAGAATGAAGGGGAACAGCACGGCCTCACCGGGCAGCACCAGCAAGAAGAGACCGCCCAGGAAGGAGAGCAGCGGGGAAAAGGGCAGCGCCATCGTGACAAGGAATCGGCGGTTCTCGGGGTCCTGGTGCTGGACGTAGGCCTCGAACAGGCCAAAGCCAATGCGGCCCACGCTGCTGCCGACGCCGAGGAAGGCGGTGTAAAGCGCGGAGAGCTGCCCGCTGCGCTGCTTGCCGGTCAGGGCAACAGAAATAGTGGAGGAGTTGTACATGACGAGGATACCCATGCAGCCGTAGCACACAAAGAGGAGTATGATGAGCCACAGGTCGAGCGATTTGAGGTAGTCCCAAATGGTGCCCTTGTAGCGCGGGTCCTGGTACGTGTAGTCCTCCTCGACGGCCTCTACCGACTCGCTCGAGCTGTTGTGCTCCGGGTGCACGCCCATGAAGGGCTCCCCGCTGCCGGCCTGCGGCGAGCTCTCGTCGTTGTTACTCGTGCGCATCTCAATCACGCCCATCTCTTCGTTGTAGCCCTTGTTGACCTCACCCGCCTCCGCCGAGCGGCGACGCGACACGGAGTCCGAGTCTTCGAGCATTTCAAGCTCCGGTGCCGGGTCGTTCATGCCGCCGAGGCAGCGCAGAGGCAGCAGCATCAGAAAGATGCTCAGCGTCAGCACGATTGTCACGGCGCCAATTGCCATCTTCGCGCCGTGCGAAACGTTGTTCATGTAGGCGAGCACAGGTGCCTCTACCGTGAAGAAGACCAGTAGGCTGATCACGACAGTGTAGCCGATGATCAGGCGCGGCAGCGGCACGAACTTACTGTCGTAGTACACCACGGTGGACTGCAGGGCTGCGATCTGCGCCTTCGTCTTGCCTTGGCGACGCCACCAGTTCACCAGATACGGCGGCAGAACCATGACGAAGCTGGCCCAGATGCTCACCGCGATGCACAACGCCATGATGAAGTAGATGAACCCCGTGATGGTATTCTCGAAGACGGTGTCGCTCAGCGCCGCCAGTACGGAGCTGCCCAGACCCGTCATCACCTTCGCCAGGCACACCACCGGACCACGGTTACGCGGGAAGACCTCGAAGAGCGTTGACACGTAGCTCGTGTCGATCAGGCCGCTCGCCGCATTCAGAAAGGCGTAGAAGACGGTGATGGTGGCGGTGTTGCCGGCGATGTGGCCGTTGAACACAGCTACGAGACCGACACCGCCGATCGTTGCGGCGATGGCGCACATCCAGAAGGTAAGAAAAGGGCCCAAATTCTCAAAGATGAAGCTGTACGGAATCGTAAAGTAGCAGAAGACCAATCCGACCGTGCTGATGGTCGTCAAATCACTCGAGGACAAGTTGAACTGACTTCGGAACTGCGTCGTGAAGAGATCGAATGCGTACGTCAGGGACACGCACACACTGCAGAAGTAGCAGCACACGAGGAGGTGGAAGCGGCTCAACTCGCACACGGGGTGGAGGCCTCTGCGCTTGCGCTCCTCCAGCTGGCGGGTCTGCGAGAAGATGGGCTTCGCCGCCTTCTTGATTCCTTGAATCAACGAAGCCCCGCACCCACGGGATTCGGAGGACGACGACATCGTTGGAGAAGAGAAGAAGGGCTTTCCTTTTTTTATGATTTGCACTGTGCGGTTGTGTCTATTTGTTTTATTTATCCTCAATTCTTCTTTTCCCTTTAAATTTTGCTGGGTAGCAGAAAACAAGAAACAAGTTTGGCCGTCGGAACAGAAGGAGTACTGAATTATTTATTATCACTAAATTGGTTTTTCCTTGTTATGTTCTTCTGCGATGTGTGTGAGGACGATGAAGATACCACGAGAAAGAAAGAAGGAGGCGAACAACAATAGCAAAGGAGAGAGGTGGATGGAGGGAGGCGGTTGCACGGCGTGACCGCAGGCACCCTGGGTGAGCATCACCCCTGCAAGACGCGGGGAAAGAAGACCACGTTGTGCAGTCTTCGTGTGCGCCTTTCTCAGCGCTGCGACAGCGCCACTGAAGCGGACGTGTACGCCGCGTGGGCATACGGGCTGGTACAAACGCTCGCATTGATCAAAAGAACCGATACTGCAGGAGACACTGTTCGCCTGATTGGTTTCCATTGAAAAGTGCAGAGAAGAGGAAAATACGAAAGCTGCCTGGGAGGGAGGGAGAAAAACAGAAACAAGCAGCTATTTGGGTGCAATGCGACGCGGCCACACACACACACACATACGGAACCAAAAGACTCTACTACATAAATAAATGAGAGAAATAACAGTGTGCTAAAGAAAAATAAAGCGCGCTTATACATTTTCTTCTTCCTTTTCAACAGGCGACCAGTCCTTTAACGCGTCGTGTGTCGCTACGGTGATTCCCTCTCAGGTCCCCGCAACAACACACAGGAAGAAAGCGCTGAATGCAAACACCGTTGGCAAAGAAAAGATCTGCGCCAAAGACGGTGTAAGAGAGTAAAAGCAGAAGCACAACCGTTCAAGTGAAATGTAAGCGAGCGTGGCGCTAAATCGTACACCAAGCGCAACGTAAGAAGAGAGTAAACAAGGACAGTAGCGCTCGCACAGTGGACAAGAAGATAAAGTGGAGAATAGCATGGTGGGGATCACCGCGACACAAACAGCTCTTTTCGCCTTTAATATGTGAAGATCAACGACAGAAACCAAAGCTGAACGGCGAAAACTCCGCTACAAAATACCGTCACACGCGCGAAAAAAAAAAAATGAAATGAAAGAAAAGAAAGAAAACAGTGACGTACAACCGCACGCGGACGCCAGCTTTGGTTCATCCCCTGACGTCAAATAAAATCAAAAGAGAGAACACCACAAGATTCTGTGATGGACACCTTTTCTCCCTCTTCCCGCTCAAACCGCACCCGCCCCCCTCGTACATCAAAAACCCCGCACGCTCTCCCCTTCGTGGCTGCTATTGCCGCTTCCGCCTCTTCAACAACTCCGGCGTGCGGGAGACGGCGACGCTGCGTTCGGCACGGATGGTGCGCATGAGCTCGTGGATCGCCTTACTCACCACGTACCGCGCGTGCGCACAGAAGACACCAAAGGACGCAGCGGCCAGAGGCAGCAGACTGAGGCCGCGAAACTCGCTCGTGAGCAGCGAGATGGGGAAGAGCATCGCGAGGAAGAGACACAGGCCAATCGCGAGGTCTTTGATGCGGCGCAGTGAATAGAAATCGAGCAAAAAGACCAGCGTGAGCACGCCGAGGCTGACGACCACCGGCACCCCGCCCAGCAGAATGTAGATGCGGTGGCCGTACTGCACGTACTGCAGCGCGCAGAACGAGGCGGCGGCGAACAGAAACGGGAACCCGTTCGGGATGTTCAGCATGACAAACTGGAATCCCTCTCGCACGTTCACGCTAGTCATCTGATACTGCAGCTGCTCCTTCGCCGCCGGCATGATGTAGATGAGCGCGTACAGCTGCCACAGACAAAACGAGAGGATGACGGTGGTGCCGCACCACAGCCACGAGAAGCGGCGCTCCCGCGCCAGGTTGATTTGCACCAGCAAGGTCGGTATGATCACGTCGCAGATCCCGAGCATGATGGTGACCGCAGAGGCGGCAATCAGCAGTTTGTTGCGGCGCAGGCGCAGCAGCAGCGGTTGCGGCTCAAAGTGCGTCTGCATGACCACGTTGGAGACGATGATGGCCACAATGCACGTGTACGCGAGCCACAGCAGGCTGAAGACGGTTGTCGTCGTGCACAGCCCCCACACATCGTACCCCTCCGACACGCACATCGCCGTCGTGATCGCCATCGAGACGGAGAGCAGCGTGACGGAGAGAAAGAAGTGCAGCACCACGCTCCGGCGACTCTGCACGTAGTTGTAGTACTGCTGGCTTTCGCGGTAGCGCCGCACCTTCTCTATCGTCTTGTGCAGCACAAGTCTCGACGGGGCGGGCAGGGGCTGCAGAGGGTCGTACTGCACAACGCACTGCTCCTCTGCGCCAAGCAAGCGCATGCGATTGACGAGCTCCTGACTCGCTGCGTCGTACGGCGCCGTGCAGTGCAGACGCACCACGAGGGGGTACACCACGCACACACGCTTCGCCACGTACTCCCACAGAACCGGGTGCTGGCACAGCTCATACCACTGCCGGCTCACCGAAGAGAAGACGCCGATCCAGCGGAAGTCGTTGTCGTCGTTGCTAATAACATCGATGAAAATGTTGATTAGGAGCTCACGTGGCAGCCGCTGGATGCAGGAGACGGTAGAAGCGGCACCGAGTCCGCGGGAGTGATCGACCTCATCCGAGTCGGACCCCGGCGGAGAGGCGAGAGACCAACTAAGGAAGTCGTTCGTTTGAAGCGCGAACATGGACTCGCTAGCGCGGGTTTCGCTGTATCGATCGTGTTCTATAAGTAGCAGTTGGTGTGTGCGTTGATGCAAATCGCCTACTCCGTGTTTCGTTGAACAGGACGGAGTCGTTTATTTGATAAATATACTAACTGATGCGTCCTCTTTTTTCTCCTTCTTGGACTTTCTTGTTTCTTTAATGTCACTCCCGCACGAGCCCCACCGCGTGTTGCGGGAAAGCAACGGAGAGACTATCCGCTTGAACGCTTCTCCGTCTTTTCCCGTCCGTCTCTGACGAATGAAACGGCAAAAAAAAAACCGTATATAAAGTAATAAAAAGAAGGAAACTATTAACAATAAACGAAGAAGAAGAGCGTCCCTTTCGGGATGTGTGACCTCTTCCCTTCCTCCGCAAGTGTGAGGGAAATTTTCCTTTTCCTTTTTGAATGCAGCTTCCCACCACCTCAACAAAACTAATGGCAAGAAGAAGGAGCAGAGCAGGTGAAAGCACAGTAGACGAGCAAAGCACTTGAAATAAATAAAAACCAAAAAGGAGTCGTTGAAAACGGCTGCCTCGCGAAACAGTATAAGCACAGTGAAGGGAAACAAAGAGAAAAGGAAAAAAAGAAAACACTAATAATGTTCTTAAGTAGATGAGAATGTCGGCGGCGTTGGTGCTGGTGGCCGAATCAATTTCTTCCAAGAGGGTCTGCTGTAGCGGGAGGCCCTCGCGCGCGGTTTACCGGCTCTTTTTTTTTCAAATGGACCAACAGAAGAAAACCAACGTTGAGTGTATTTTTTAGGCTCCTGCGATGAAGCAGCGGCACCGCAGCAGAATGAGAAAAGGCAGCGGAGGAGTGTGAAGTACACGTGAGCTCAAGAGTAAGAAGGAGAGAGAGAGAAAGAAGAAAAGAGAGGCGAAGCAAATCGTGATAAGCCGCGCAACGGCCGAAGAATCCCTCCGCGATGTGCGAAGCGGAAAACAAAACCACAGAGGAGTGGAAGGCGCGAGTCGCACGTCCATTCTTTTTTTTTTTCGATTTTGGCGCTGCAGTTTCGAAACAATGGGAAAAGCGACTTCATAGCACTTTGCTGATCCGCCTCCCCGTGTCAGCAGCTCAATAATAGAATCGAGGTAACAGCTCTCCTTTCTTTTCACTTCATGGGGCAAGGTGATGCAACGCGGCCGCAACGGGCCGTAAGGAATCGAGAGACAAAACAAACAACGCGCCGCCGCAAAGACAGCGAAACGCAATCACATAAATAAGGGGGGAGGAGGGATAAAACAAGAAAAAGTATGAATGAACAAAAAAACTGTAGATCTAAAGGAAAAAAATCTTACAACTTCCACAAGTCCTCATGGAGTTTAAAGCCCAGAGAAATCAACGGTAGTAAATAGGGGTTACTTCTAGTGCTCCTTCTCGTTTCGCTTTAACGCCGCCACGTCTACGAACCCCGGCACGGGGTGTGCCTTCAGATGCTCCTCACACTTGCGATACTGATAAGAAAGCGAAGAGAGCAGTTCGTGCAGCTTCGTCGTCACAAGCGTCATGTCTTCGTACACACGCAGACCCAAATTCTGGGTGAACTCGCACCGTGCATCTTCCAACTCTGCCGTCAGACGACTGCACTCGATCTCCTGCTCGTCGCACCTCTGCGCCGCAGCCAGGTAGATCATCTCGCACCTCTCATCCCCGTCTTTTCTCAGGCGTAGCTTTGCGCATTGACTCCGCGCCTCGGCGAGCGCTCTGCCCGCCTTTGTCTTCCGTTTCCGGCTGCCCTCCAACTCCGCGTGCTCGAGCGCAGTCGTCCGAAAACGAGAGGAGAGCGACATGCTGATTTGCTGCCGCAGCGCATCGAGTACCGTCCCGTCGCGCACCTCCTCTACCCCCCGCACGAGGGCCCCGCTGGCTTGGATGACGACGGGGGCGCGCGTTTCTGCCGCAAAACGTTGGAAGGACTTCGCTAGACCTGCCAGCGCCTTGGTGAGGCTGTCCGCGCAGCTCCGAAGCTTTTCCATGGCCTTCTTGTGCTGCCGCATTGCCTCCTTGTATTGTTCATCCGCCGCCTCTGCGGAGCCATCTGCGGCTGTGGGCTTTCCTTCCGCTTTGCTGCCGAATGTTGAGCCGCTGAAGCTGGCGAGCACCTTCATGATCACGTCACCCTCCGCTCCTTTTTCTTTCTTTGTCGATTCAATTCGAGGACGTATCCTTCGCAGCAGGACAACGAAGCCGCCAACAGGCAGGGCAACAAATGCCTCGAAGGACGGTGTTCTCACAAGGTAGGCGAGGAAGTGCGTGGCGAAGTTGAACTGCCTTTGTGGGGGGCCGCACACCACGTGGGGGTGAGGACGATGAGGTGGAGAGGAAGAGGAAAGCAGTAAGGAAAGCAGCTCGGCCGTGACGAACGAACAAGCCATAAAAAGCACACACCCACGCAACTCTGATGGAGCACGTAACGTACGTCTCAGACGAACGGCAAGACCTTACCAAAGAAAAATAAATGAATCTTATCGCTGCCACGTCGTTTGGCTTGTCGCCGCTGAAGTGGGGCCTCCTGTGAGCATGCACGAACAAAGAACGCCTCTCAGCTGCCCTCCGTGAAGGAGGAGGCGGACCGGAAAAGGAGAAAAAAAGACTAGTGCGCCGGACGCTCGCGCGAAGTGAATGCGTGTTTGCCCGATAGAAGACGAATGGCGGCACCCTTAAAAAAATTTCCGCCAGAACAAGATCACCTTTTCCTTCAGCCTTGAAGTTGAGGTACGCAGTGGAGGAACCATTCAAGTTGAGCATAGCAGTTCAATGACACCCCGTCACGGCAGACGGTGGGGCTTCTCCTTTACACCACCCACAGCAGCGAAACAGGCGACCGAACAAAACAAAAACAGATATAGTCACGCTTTTCGCGAAGCAGCGTCGCACCCTTCAATTTTCATGTTCGGCTTCGTCCACCTCTTCTTCGATCGCGCCGCCGTATCCGCAGCACGCACACCGCAGCTGCGCAGACGAGAGCGACGCAGAAGCGCTGTCATCCTGCCGCCGTCGCAACGACTTGCGAGCATCGGGGGCCCAATTGACCGTCTCACACATCGGGCACACCCACTCCTGCATCGCGGCGGCGGCGGTGGCGGACGGCTCTGCCGCCGTGTCGTCGTCACTTCGTCGCGCCTGCACGCACTCCGCCACCCGCACACGCCACGCGTCATCATCGCCAGAGGTGTTGCTTAAAGCTCGCTGCACATCCGCGATGCTTGCCTGCTCGTCGAGGGTGGAGGCCAGCAGACCCGCCAGCAGCTCCAGCGTCTGCTCCTTTGTCGCTGGAGGACGCGCTGGATCACCGTAGTGGTCCTTTCTATCGCGATCTTTCATCCCGCGCTGTTCGCGTCGGATTTGCTTGAAGACGTTGATTTACCTACAGCGCAGAAGACGCGCGTTCTGAGCTGGGAGAAGCAATAATAGTACTTTAAAAAAGAAAGGCCGCTGAAGCGCTACCAGGTGCTGTGAAGAAGTACGCAATACAGAAACAAACAGATAAAGCGGCAAGCAAGTCCAACTTCAATATGCACGCAGGGTCTCACGTCAAGAAACCGGTGCTCTGCATCGTCTACACATCGATCTGTGAAGCCGCGTGTTGGGCCCTGTGTCACATCGCGTAAAGCGTTGCAAAGGAACAGAAGTGAGAAGAGTGGAGCCGGCAAGCAGTGACAGCTCGCGAAAGCAGACACAGAATTCCACTGCGCACAAAGCGTCATTCGCCTCACCGCTTCACCGAAAGAGAAGAAGCGGGCGTGGGAAACGTGCTTCGAGCAGTACGGAGCGGAGACGATGGCGCGTGCGGGGCGCCGCCTGCACCGCGCCCCAATGCCGCCGCCGTGCTGTCCTGCCTTTTATGACGCTCTCACCCGGGCGGTGCCCGTCTCGCCGCCGCACCGGCATCCGCACACACACAACGCGGCGGAGGAGTTCCTCCTGCGACACCAAAGGTAGGGAAAACGAAGCAAGTGCGAACTGGAGGCTTTTCCTTTCCCCCGTGCTTCGCCGTCTGTTCTTTTTAGTTTTTACTCTCTGTTTTACTGCTGCCTTTATCGTATCCGTCGTTGGTGTCCAACGTTTCGCCGGTTGCGGTAGTGAATCGCACCTTACAGGACGTATTTCAACCAAAAAGGAAAACAGAGCTGCAAATGGCAGGGAAAATGAAAAGGAAAACACCGTAACAACACCAATACGAATAGTAATAAGAGAAGCGAAGTGAAGTGAAGAGAGACGGCACACATCATGTAGTAAACAAAAAGATTGACAGCAAGGAAAGAAAAGAAAAAGAAATCCGCACAGACGCTTTGAAAATATGGCGATGCAGCCCAGCACTGCGACTTCGTCCGCCTCTTCGCATTCGGGTTCCGACTTTTCGCAGTTCAATGCTACACGGCTGTTCCAGCGCGGCGAAAGAGGAAGAGAGCAATAAAACGAGGAGGGAGGGGTAGCCCGATAACGGCGCTGCAGAACGCACCTGCTGACCTTGCCTCCTTCAGGCAGGCAGAAACAAACAAAGAGAAGCCTCCACATTCATTTCCTTTACACCACACGCGTTTAGAGCTTGTGCGTGAAGAAACCGCTATGAAGGAGGCCCCCCCCCCCAACCTCGAACATGGAAGGCTACTTGCACTCCCTCCCCTTCCCCATACCCCGCTGAGTCGTTCATTGCCTCCCCCACACACCATTCACACACCCACCCCCATCCACCGACAAAATAGGGAAACAGAAACAAAGAAAAGGCGCTCCATCAGCGTTCCATTTACATAGAAAGTGTGTATAAAGGATGAATAGAAGCAGTCTCTGTATAAAAGAAATCGCATCGAGCGCTCTTGCTGAATCGAAGGGGGAAGTGACGCAGCGTAGAAACGGAGCTGCGACGCGAAGGCAAGACGCCAAAGCACACCGGATGGGCTCACACGCTGGCAGCGAAGAATCGCAGAAGGAAAGGAGCACCACGTCAATTAAGCGCTGGTCTGTATAATCCTAAATAGTTAAAACAAAAGAAAGGGAAGGAAACGAGGCTAGTGGGGCAGCACGCGAGCCAAAACGCAAACGAACACAACAGGAAAAAACAAAAACAGGGGGTAGAAAAGGGTGCGTGTAAGAAGCACGGACTGGCGATCCGATCCTTCGCTGCTCCTGGCCGCATCCGCCTACATGACGCAACAGCAGCTATTCTTCTTCGCCTCGCGGCCCTCCCCGGAGTTGCCACCGTCCGAGTTGGCACTAGACTTGGCCTTCTCCTTTTTCGACTTTTCCTCCACCGGTGGGCGATTCTTTTGAATCACCATGTGCATCACCACGGACGGCTTCTGCAGCTCCTCGGCGTGGTCGCCTATCGTCTCCTCCGCCGACACGCGACACGTCTCCTTCTCCGCGGCGCTGAGCTGCTGCTCGAAAACGTCTTCGTCGTTCAGCACGCGGCCGGTCTTGAGCACCTTGATGGGCACCGCGGCGATCGAGTCCGCCAGCTCCCGCATGTCCGCCGGCCAGTTGGCACGGAACTGCTCGATGAGGCCTCCGATCCTCGTCGGCGCACCGTCGGGCTGGTGTAACGCTACGATGGCGTGCACGACGCGGCCCGAGTAGGCGGGCAGACATGCACCGGTGAGCACGTAGCGAACACGAACGCGGTCCATTTTTTGGACGATGAGAGGAAGCGAGTTTACGTAGAGGTGCAACAGCA
Organism: Leptomonas pyrrhocoris; assembly: GCF_001293395.1. Lineage (NCBI taxonomy): Eukaryota > Euglenozoa > Kinetoplastea > Trypanosomatida > Trypanosomatidae > Leptomonas > Leptomonas pyrrhocoris. The sequence goes on from NW_015438370.1 coordinate 650,361, forward strand.
ATATATACGGAGGTCAAGGGGAAAGAAAACACTCAATCGATTCTACACAACACTCGGGGGCGGAAGGAAATGTCACGTGTAAGTTCCGCGTAGCGGCCGGCGTGACTCGGTGAACTATTAAACAAATATTTAAATCTTTTCTTCACACAGCAAACAACGGATGCTACCGAGTGCAAAAATGAGGAGGGGAAAACAACGAATGGTCAATGCGATGAGGTTGCGCAGGAGTAATTCTTGAGGCGATGTCAAGGAGAGGAAAAAACAGCAGACTACGAAAGGAAACCAATTACTTCGACGGAGGTACCTTCTTTTCGGTCGATGATGCGATCGGTTTCCGGTCGAACGTGACCGCCGGTGTTTCGAAGGAAGAGAAGAGAGTACAAAGAGTGAAGGTATTTTCGAGGTGGGCGGAGAGGCGACACAAGAAGAAACCACGCTCGGTGCTGTTCCTCGTTGATTCCACCGCCTCTCGGTCGTCTCATCCTACGCAATTCCCCTTCCAATCATGGGGATCGAACCGCGCTGCTGACACACCAGTGTGTAGTAAGGCCGCGGAAGAGGTGTTGCTTGCTGGGACAGGCAGAGATCGCATGCAAGAGAGAGGGAGAGAGAAAGAGAGCAGCCGCAGCGACCCCAGCGGCAGAGGCGCTTTTGACAAGAGTGTAAATGCTCCGTAAAGCCGACGCATTACGCCGCGGTAAAGCGGCTGCTTAAGAGAAAGAAAAGCGAGGCTTCTCGCTTTGGTTTTTGTCGCCGTTTTCGTCACCAAAGGACGTCAGCACAACGTGCGCCAAGCAGCCGACTTCACAAAAAATGCCATTGAAGAAAAGAAAAAGAAAAGCACACGTTGCTGCGGCGGGCACTTCAAACAGGAAACAGAGGAAAATGAAAACGGATCGTGCAAACCCCAATTCGCCTCCCATCTGTGCGGAAAGACTCGTCCCACAGGCAGGGACGCCGTCGTGCCCCTCTGCTCACTCAACTTAGCGGCTTCACACGCCGTGGTACACCACCCATCGCGGGGGGAAGGAAGAAGAGGAACAAACGTATTCGGCGAGCGCGCCGCACTAAAACGCCTTCTCCGTCTTTTCAGCGGTGTAAGCGGGAGCATCGTTGAACTCCGTCGGCCTGCGGTAGACCGGGCCGTTGTAATCGTGGGGCAGCATTCCATTGAACTTTGCCCACGGCTGACGACGCGTCTTGGTGTACACCGTTCCCACCAACTCCCTCCCGCCGTGCACACGGGCGCGTACCTGCTCCATGATGAGATCGTCGCGGCTAACGAATTTGCTCTCGCTGCGGTGCCAGCCCCAGAGGGCCCACATGTCGCGCGGCATCGGCTTGGCGCCCTCCTCGTTTACGGAGAGGTAGCCCGTCGCGGCCGTGAAGGAGCCGAGGCGGCCCAGCTGGTCCATCCACATTTTGAACTCAGTGTCAACGCGCATGACCGACCGCATCGCCCCTGCCTTCACCGCGCGCTGGAAGTATGCTTCCGCCTTTTCCAGCGGCAGCCCGGCCAGCTTTGATGCGAGCATCATGTTGACGTAGCTCTGGCAGTTCGGCTCCAGGCCCAGCAGCTCCATCTCCTTAAAGAGGCGCTCAGCCTGCTCGAAGTCCTTCGCGAACGCAGCGGCTTGCATGACAGCATTGTAGATGTAGTGGTCTGCCCCGAAGCGCTTCAGGTAGTGCCGATACACATCCATTACGCGCTCCATGTTCTCCTTCGGTGCCTTCTCCACCAGCGGCAGCAGCAGCACAATCGTCGTCTCGGAGTGCAGCTTGCTCCAGTACGCTTCGTCGCGGGCGTGCCCGTACAGCCGCCACGCCGCCTCCGGAGTCAGCTCGAAGTTGTCGCCCCCGTTGTAAAAGCCGATCGCCTTGGGCCACTTCGTGTACCCGAGAGCGTTAAACTGGCGCTCCTGCCAGCTGTTTGGGTGTCGTCGAGGATGGACAAGGGCCAGCGGCACAAACTGATTCAGCGTCCTTTCGGACATCTTAGGGCGCCAGGCTAGGTTCTTGCCACCGCGCCGTGTGCGGCCCGGGTTGTGCGTCCAGCCCTTTTTAAGGGCAATGGCGGTGCACCGCAGCATCTGCTACTATCAAACAGTAGACTCTTGTTTTCGAATACACATGTGTGGCGCGAGAGTGGTGGTGGTGCAGGACCGGGGGGGGGGGGGGGACGGAGAATAGGCGAGACGAGGCAAGGGGGGAGTGGGGAAGGAGGGAAGCCGCAAATGCGCACCCACACAACAGCTTGTGCGGGGCACACAACACAGCAAACACCGCGAGTTGGGGTGCAGCACAACGAAGGCGATCATTTTGCTTGCAAACACATCCACCAGCAGCGATTCCGCGCAATGCAACCCAATCGTGCGTTGGGTAAAAGGAAAGGCGATAAGAAGAAAAGACTGCTGCTGACAGCGAATGCGCGAGTCACACAAAAATTGGCCTCTTTGCTGTCATTTACGCACCTTTTTTGTTTTCCTTTTCAGGGGAGAGATGTTTGTAAGCAACGCGTCGTGGCCCATTCAGCATCGACCAGAATCAATTTAAAGCGCACTGGCGCAAGGGCAGAAAAAGAAAACGAAGGAAAAAAAGCGTCAACGAAGCCACAACTAAACGAAGACGGAGCGGCACGGTAAGTCGGAGAAACGTGAGGAGAAAAAGTATTATCAGGAAAAGCAGGTCACTATTGCTCGGTATGTGTGTGTGTGTCTTCGTTTCTGCGTAGGTGTCTGTCAGGCTGTGCGTAAAGGACGACGTTAGAAGTGGAGGTTCAGCCGATCACCGAAGTCGCTGTTCACTGCCAGCGCCGAGAAATCTTCAAAAGTAATGTAGCCATCGCGGTCCACGTCTGCCTCAATGAAGGTCTTATCCACAATTTGCTGCAGCTGCATCTGTGAGAGGTTCACCCCGACCATGATGCTCAGGGTCTGGAAGAGGTCCTTGTTGCTGATGCGTCCGTCACCGTCGATGTCGTACATCTTGAAGGTGAAGCGCAGCTTGTCCTCCTTCGACGTAGCGGACGACAATACGGAGAGGGCGCGCACAAACTCGCCGAAGTCGACGGTGGAGTCGCCGTCGGTGTCCATGACCGCCAGCACGCGGTCCACCAGCGGATTCGAGGCGAGCGCGGGAATCGAGTTGAACTCCTCCCGCGTGATCTCGCCAGACCTGTCCTTGTTCAGCTTGGCGAAGCGCTTGTACAGTCGGTGGATTTGCGCGTCCGTCAGCGCGGTCGACTCGCGAATGCTCTGCAGCTCCTCTGCGGACAGCGGAATACCGTTCATGGTGCGGGTGTGCGTGTGGGTGTGTTGGGTGTGTGTGTTTTGGTTGTTTGCTTGCTGAATCGATTCGAGGCTCTTGCTGCCGTTTGCGTTTCTCCGCTGGGATAGATACTGGCGGTGCGAGGTGGGCTTACAATGTTCTGCTCACTTCACTTCCAAAGAAAAAAATAGAAACAAAGAAAGAGAACAGAGAAGAGCGAGACGAGAAGAAAGGCAATAGAGATTTTTCCTTTTCTTTTGCAGACGCGCTGATCGGCAATTTGACGCATTTTTCCTTTCCATCGCGTTTCTTCGGCTGCTTTTCCCGCCAAAACTGCGGAAGAGTGAAGTGGGGGATCTCCCGCCGGAGCACGAAAACAACGTGAATGACTTATGCACTTTCAAGATACACATGTGCGGTAACGCACTCGAAGGGCGGACGCAGAGTCCTCGGCTGTACATACGAAAAAGACAAGAAGAAAAGTAAAGAAAGTGACACTGCTTAGCAAAACTCCTGCCAATCTCCGCTAGCAAGGAGGAAAGAGAGAAAGGAAGCGACTCTCAGAGCGAGCCGCCGTCCAGGTCTAGTGAGCACGCAGCCGCGTACAACGCCTCCGTGCAGGTAAGAAACGCACGCACCGCATTTCGCGGCATCAACGTCGGCAAGTGAAGGAAAGTCGCAGCCCCGCTGTTCACTTCGTTTGCCACCACCGCAGAGAAGCTGCTCCACTGCTCGCGCAGCTTACCAAAAGTCCGCGTCTCCGCCCATGCCAAGATGACCTGCGGATGCAGCGCTTCCAACGCCACAACGCCCTTCTCGTCCACATCAAAGGAGCGGAAGATAGCGGTGATGTTCGATTCGAATTGAGGGTGGTAGCGGTGATCAAGCAGAAGGGTTAGCACAGCGAGCACCTCCGCTGTCTCTGTGTCGGCTGCGTAGGACGGAAGGGTGCGAAACATCGTGTCCTCATACGACGGGCTCAACACCTCTATCGGGCCGATCGCGGAGAGAAATTCATGGAACTCCGACCGCTCAAGGCGATCGTCGAGCGATAGCGTCGACGCGAAATTGAGAGGGTGCGGCTTGAGGGTCGCGATGGCAGCGTACACGGCCGGCATCGACGCCGTGGAGGCGTAGCCAATCAAAGGATGAAGGCTGGTCGTCATCGTGATGGAGTGCATGGAGTCGAGGGACTTGCGCGCACGCCGTGTCGCGGTGCCGCCCCGCTCGTGCATTTCACCCGCCGAGCGCAGTCGCCGCCCGCTGACGGCGTAGGACTGGTTCTTAAAGAGGGCCGCCTCGAAGTCGCGGATAGGGCCGCGGGTGGCCTCCCGCCTGTGCGCGTCGCGCTCCGCCTGCGTCCACTTCGGTGGCGGCGGACGCACAGAGCGCAGGAAATAGTCGTAGGAGCTTTCAAAAGGCTCGTGCGTGGTCTGCGTGGCGGCACCGGCTGCCGTGATATCGCCGTCGCAGGGACGTGCGTCGGTGGGGGACGTGCCGGCAGATGCGTTGGTGGGCGGCACCTTCTCCTTCCGCCACGTTCCGCTTTTGCGGTGGTAGCGGAAGCGAGGCAGCGGCGGCACGTCGAAGGCGGACGATGAGGTGCCTGGCATGTGTTCCCGCTTTCTCCTGCGCGTGTATGTCAAGCAAGGCGAACGTGTTTGTTTGCTGTTCGTGGGAGTGCGCTCCACTTCGTATAGATACTTTTTGTTGTTGCAGATAAAGGCAGGCGTACATGAAAGGTGCGTTGGACGTTGGAAGTTGGTTTGCTTTGGCGCAGGCGTCCCTCGAGCTGGAGGTTTGTGGCGGCTGCGGAAGGGAGACGACAAAAAGGCCGCGACGTGGAGATGTGGAAGTCAACATCTACGTACGCCTTTCGTAGCGCCACAAGCAAACACACAAACGCAGAGGACACATCACCGTGACCGACTCCGTCCCTGGACAAATAACAAGGGAGAAAGTGGCAAAGGTGCCGGCAGTCTCCAATTGCCCAGCGATGATGACACGAAGTAGCACTCTCCAAAAACGTGGAGGAAAATAAGCTCGGAACCGCCTCCGACGAACTCAGCATTACGGAAGACTCCCGAGACGTGCAAGAAGCACCGCTTTGACCCTCTTTTCAAAATTAATCTAACTCGCTTTTCATAGTCTAGCGCCATCCTTCACGTAGAATGGTCTTGTGGGTGAGTGTTGGTGTGCGAAAAGACGGCACAATAGTAGCAGTGTATTTCGGAAGCAAAAACAAAAAAAAATAGGTGACGTAGAGATACACGAAGCAGTACACAACCGATCAATGAGGGAAGGGGAGAGGGGGAGGGACAAGTGCACAGGCGAATACGCTGCTTCTTCGCGGTTCGCTTAAACCATTGAAAGCGATCTAAAAAAAAGAGGGGGTAAAGGGTTTTTTAAAAACAAAAGAGAGCGCGGAAGAACGGAGAGCAATGCATCTCACGTATATGCATCTATGTTTCATAACGAGAAGGGAAGGGATGAACGAAAAGCACAAAGAAAAACTGTTAAGCCCGATAACCGTGCATTTATGTGTGAGAAACAAGGATTCTTCGTGTGCGGACACGGTGAATGCACTCGCCCGCTATGAAGCACCACAATCGCCCAAGGGTTGCATGTGTGAGGTGAGAAGGAGGAGGAGAAAAGGGAAAGGGGAACGCAAGTGCACACACGCGACACCTCACCCCGGATCGTAGCTCTTGGTCAGAAATGGGTGATCGAGAAGCTGCGCTGCAGACGGCCGCAAAGCGGGGTCGAGTGTCAGACACTGTCGCACAAAACCCACGTAATCCGGGTCATCGTAGCCAAAGAGCTCTCGTGGAGGCGGCGGCTCATCAGGGAAGTGGAAGACGAGCTGTCCCTCCTCGTACGCGTAGAACGCGCCGTGCTTGGAGACGTAGAAGACGGTGTTGCGACCCTCTTGCAGCATCTCGGCCGGGATGGGGCCACACACGCCTGCAACGGATGCCAGCAGGGCGGAAACCGAGTCCGCGTTGAATAGAATTGTACCTGTGGCCAGTTCCGGCAGCATGGCACCCAGTGACCAAACATCCACCCCTGTCCCGTACCGGCAGCCGAGGATGACCTCCGGGGCTCGATAGGACCGCGACTGCACATAGGAGCTTAAGGTGTCGGTGAGGTAGCAGCTGCTGCCCAGGTCTAGCACCTTCACCTCGCACTTCGGCACCGATCTAAAGGCAATGTTCTCCGGCTTGATGTCGCAGTGGATGAGTTGGAGTGAGTGCATCAGCTTGAGTGCCGTGAGCACCTGTCGGGCAATGCGCTGGAGATTGCCCAGAGTGAAGTAGGCCCGGCGCTGCGCCTCATCAAGGCAGCGAGCGTGTTCGTACAGATTCGAAGACAGCAGTTCCGTGACCAGGATAAGATGATTGCGAAAGTAGGAGTAATCTAGAAGGCGCACAACGCAGCACGCATCGGCGCAGCCAGCCTCGTTCACACACGTCAGGACCCGCAGCTCGTCCAGCCCTTGATCGAAGTAGCTCTTTAAGTTGCGAATTACCTTCAGGCACACCAGCTGCCCGGTCGCCGTGTCTTCCGCCTTCACTGTATGCGAGAAGGTGGCGGCGTCCAGCGGCGCCTCCACGCGGTAGCGGCTCGCAATGATGTCGCCCTTCTGCACCCGAAGCTCGTCCTCCGCCTCCAATCCGGTCCGACCGGCTTGGTAAAACACGCTCAGCGCAAACTGCTGCCACGGCAGATCGGACGGCGGGGGCTGCTTCTTGTAGGGCCGCACCGAAACGAAGGAAACGGGGTGCCCTAGCTCCTCTATGAAGTCGTCCCGCGGCAGGCCAGCGCCGTGCTCAAAGAAAGGGGCAAAGACGGCGCTACTGGAGGTGGGGTCCGGCTCCTCGGTCCACATGTCATCGGGATCGCCGATGCACGTCATGACGAGGCGTTTTTGCGCCGTGACGGACAGCGGCCGGGGCGGGGTCAACGCCGCGGAGGAGTTCGGCGACGTCATCGACCCGCCCCGCGCCTTGGAGGACTCTCTGCTCTTGGGCTGCAACGACGTGCGCTTCTTCTTTGCGTTTTTTGACAAAGACGCCGTGTTCGGCCGCACACCCCAATCCATTTCGAGTGTGTCCGCCATGCTCATATAGCCCGCACCCCTTAGCAGCCGCACCGTTTCCCGCATCTTGGCGGGGTCCACGCCGCTAGAAGTCGGCATCGCATCCACGGTGGACACGCTAACGCGGAGTACGTGTGTGTGTGTATGAGTGTTTGTGTGCTTGTAAGCTATAGCAATGGAAGGCACTTTATGCTGTGTACGAAAAAGCCCTCCAAAAAATACAAAAGTTGTTGGAGGAAAAAAAAAAGTAAAGGAAGAGAAAACAAACGAGTAGCCAGCCGAACACTTTTGAATGCAAGCCGAACTACTGACCGTGTGCTCCCGCACCGAGCAGTTTGTGTGTGGAACTACGCGGAGAGTTGCACTGTGGACAGACGACTGTGCTGCCGCTTCACGCCTCGCATCAACGACAACCGGAAGTCTCTTTACCCCTGCGAGCAGTTCACCCTACAAACACTCCACCTTCGCCTGCGTGTTCGCGGTCCAACAGGAAGAAAGCCCGTCTTTGTCCGCAGCGTTGAAATCCGGCGCGGCCACTAACGCCATTGTCGGCAAATGAGAAGACCTCATTCTTTCTGCTTGTTTGTTTTTTGCCTACAGTCTATGCGTCAAATCAACAGTACAAATCGCCGTTCTATTCATTACGGTTAAAACACTCGAGCATGAACTTGCCATCTCTAAAGCAGTGAGTCGCCTCACACGAACACACGCGTCCAAACAAGCACAAACAAACGCACATACACAGACTCACACTCACACTCACTCACCTCTATGCTTGCGTGCCACACTGCTGCCAGCACCACCTGCGCAAATACACACCGACTCACACACATGCACAGCCTCGATGTCCTTCAACTATTTACGCTGCATAAATAGTCCTACTTCCTTTTCAGAAACGCCTCACACGCCTTGAGCACCTTCGGGCACATGCGGAAATCGACCAACTGCCGCGAGATCAACGCCGACTTCGCGCCCTGCGCCAGCACCTCGCTCAGGTGGCCCGTCTCGTTCTTCAGCCCGCGAGAAAGAATGCCGTCGAGGTCGCCGTACTTCTTCAGCAGCTGACGCGCACGCACCTTCCCAATGCCCTTCATGCCAGGAATGTTGTCCGATGCATCGCCGGCCATCGCCTTAAAGTCGCGAATCAGTCTCGGGTGCACCCCGACACGCTCTATCACGTTCTTCTCCGACACGAGGTGCTTCGTACGAATATCGAAGTTGTACGACTTGTGCAGGTCGTCTACGAGCTGGTAGAGGTCAAAGTCGTGTGACATCACCACCGTTGGCGTCATATTTTGTTGATTGTAAAGAGCAAGGGTGGCGATCATGTCGTCCGCCTCCGCGTTCACCGTCTTCAATCGAGCGTCGAAGTCGGGAACTACCAGCGCCGTGTGCGGCGGCTCCTCCTCGAAGACTCTCTTCGCCACCTTCTCCATCATCAACAATTCCGGCGTGCGCTTCACCTCTGCCCGATTTGCCTTGTACTCACGGAAAATTTGCCGTCGGCCGCCGTCACCTTGGTCGAAGCAGATGATGATCTTGTTCAGCTTTGGTGTGTGTGCGTATTCTAACTGAGGCGATAAGAGGTGTTGTGCAAGGTGGGTGGGGTCGAAGCTATGCGCCGTGGCAATGATAAAGCGTGCGTTCTTGAAGGCGAATTTCTTGGGGTCGATCTCAGAGCCGTACTTCTCCGTGGTGTAGCTCCATCGGTGGTACCACCGGTGCACCACGGCAGGGCCGTCAATAAGCACGACCGCCTTTTCGCGTACCGACATAACTTACCAGAGAAAAAAAGGTCAGATGAGTCTAGGATAAAAGAAAGTTCTTTTCGCAAGGACAATGAGAAGAACAGATCAAAAAAAAGGCCGCAGTGTGAGAAATGAAGATAAATAGATGAGGTGCGATGTGATGAGAGGTGGCTGTGCAGAAAATGTATGCGTGGTATGTAGATATATTTTGCGTGTGGGTGTGCCTCTTTGGTTGTTTGTTTTTCCCAACTTCAGCTTCGCGTCATTGCAATTCGGACAACGCCGCGCTGTGAGAAGTGGTTGTAGGAAAGCACCAAAGCGATACAGCTCAATGATTGTTTGACGCAGGTCAGATTGTGCGCACCACACGAATGAGGAAAACGAACTAAAGCCAAAGTGAGATAATTAGTAAAACAAGCACGCATGAACATATGTATTTAATTGTTGGGATGAGTTACACGTGGCGGTGTGCACGTGCAAGCGGCGGTAGCGGCACTCACAACTCGCACTTGCGAACTGTGTGCCGACGTGCCCCATTTTTTTCTTCCGCCCTGCTTCATCTACAGCAGTGCTGAAAACGAAGAAATCGACGAGAAGAGCATGCTGTACAGAAGGGTATCTCCACTTCAATAACGTGTCGCATGAGAACGTGAAACATACAATATCTCTACGCTTCGCCAAGAAATCGATCAATCAGTCTGTTGCTCTGCTGTTGTTCGTGTTGCTGTGCAACCGAAAAGCACCAAACACGGAGGCGGGTGGGAAAACGCAAGAATACGAAAAAAAAAACGTGCATTGCAACAGCGAACAGCAATACATAAAGACTACGTGTGCGTGTGTGTGCAATGGAAACTGCAGCCTGCGCGAATAACCTTCCGCGAATCCCTCATGCGCGAACGCCGCGCTCCGCCTACTCCTTTGTCAGGAGAGAGACACCGCTGGAGCCTGCTGGGTACAAACCACGATCAATGTACTGCTTCAGCCGGGTCTGCACGTTCTCCGGCAACGTGGAGTGCTGGACAAGATAGTCGGCAGCCTGCAGCTTCATCGTGCGCACCGTGATGTTCTCTTCGTAGGCTCCACTACACAAAAACGATGCGCACACAGCAGCCAGCACTTTCTCCAGACCGTCAAAGCGGAGCGCCTTGAGCACCACCCGCCAAAGAGCCAGGCGCACTTCATCATCAGGGGTGGTGCGCGTCTGCCACGCATCCAGCATTAAATCTTTGGTAAAGTACGACGGCACAACGTGCGAGGAGCCCAGCATGGAAAGGATTAAGTTGAGCGTGGAGAGACGAAGCGATGAGGATGTGCTGCGGAGTCGCGCCTGCAGTTCGTCGCACCGCAAAAGACTCGTGACGGCGTCCCAGCCTGTTTGGGTTGTGGCCGCGGCCCCGAGCACGTCGAAGGCGGCCTCCGTCGCCGCCTCATCCTGCGCGTCGCTCGCAACGACCGGCACAACGGCCGATACGCACGCGGCGGCGTCGCGGCTGCCGTTGTCCTCGTGGCGCAGCAACGCAATGCTCCAGAAGCGGCACACAAAAGCGTAGTACACGGGGTCGTCGTGTCCCTGCAGGACCTGCATCGTGGCTTGCCGCAGTGTACTGGGCATCGCAACGGTGCGACACACAACACCGCTGGCCACCAAATAATTCGCTAGCAGCAGCGGATCACTCGCAAAGGCGCCCTCGGTGGCCTCCAAAAGGAAATGAAGCAACGCGGTGTGCTGCTCAAGGAAGGCGCATACTTTGGGGTTGGTGGGTGCCTCGGCGTCGTCGCAGTTCAGCAGCCGCAGCACGCGGTCGTTGTGGAAATGCGCGTCGAGCAGCTGTCCAACAAGCACGGCGTTTTCCGCATGACGCAGCGTGTCGAGCACGATGCACTGCAGCGCCGCGAGCATGGTGGAGGCAACAGCGGTGTCCGCGGCAGCCGCGGAGCGGACCACGAACTCGAGCAGGAAATGCGAAGAAGGTGCAAAGAGGACGCCTCTTCTCGCATCTGTCAGGTCCGTGAACACGTCCCTCAGTGCACTTCCTATGAGGGTGTAAATATCCCGGTCCTCAGCAGCCTCAACGTCTTTCAAAAGCGTGCTCAGTTCCTCCGCTGCGGCGGGATCGGCCATCAACTCTGCCGCCCGCGTTGGGGTGAAAAACGCCTGCAAGTTGCGCTTGGCATCACCGGAAACAGCGAGGTCGCCAGAAGAGACTTCAAGCGCCAGCTGGCGGAGTGCCGCAGCGTCCATTCGATCCGAAAACAAAAGAAGGGAAATCGGGTGAAAGGAGGAATTGTTGTGCAGCAGTTTTATGGGTATGAACCCTGCAAATTCATTATTAGTCATCGTACACCACCAAAAAAGAACGGTGATGTGCACAACGGAAATGATGCGTGTAAATGAGCAGTACGGGCAGTACGGGCAGTTTGATGCCAGTTTGGGAAAAGAAGAAATACGTGAGATGCTCCACTGAAGAACGAAAGAAAAAAACATTTAAAGGGAGCCTGTGGGTTCTAACGCCATTTAGCGTTCAGCGGTGTGCCCGGAGGTGAACGAGCTGTTAAAGGCTGGCGCGACGTTGATCGTGAGAGCACTCTTGAAACTGGATGCATACTTTTCCGAAGGGTACAGCTCTGTCCACGGCAGACGTCATGCGTGCGCCGACCTCGACGGTGTTCAGCGACGCACAACGCTGCTGGGCCGTGGCGGGTGTGTGCGTGCGTTTATGGGAATGTGGAATCGCACACCTTTAGGTAAGGGATTGATTGAGTTCTGAAGCAACGGCGGGTACATGGCAACATACAGTACAGTGAACATATATATGCAAGAAAAAAGAGCTTATTTTGTGGTGACGACTTCGTGCTGGGGGTGAGAACACGCACGACATCGCGCCGCGTGGCAGCGCTGACGCAGACGCTGGCAAACATCGCTGCAGTACCACTCACAGCCACAATGAGGACAGGGGAAGCAATGCGGAGAAAACGTGAAGCAGTAGTCGCACATGTGAACGCCGTCCTCAGCGCACGGTGTCAGGGAGGACGAGGTGACACTTGCGCTACCGCACGCCGCTGCGTGCTCATTGATCGGGTGCTGGCTAGCGCATGGCCTTTCGGGTGCGCGTGTGTCGCCCCTCAAAGACCGTTGCAGCAACTGCTGCACCTGCGCTTTGATCTCCTCCAAGTCTCTGTGCATCCGTCGGTTGTGTGCGCAGTTCTCGTACACAAGCGCCTTCAACGCTGACAGTTGCAGATCCGCGATTTGCGACTCCAACGAGTGCTCCTCCTCACGCGATACGTTCATTGGCCGTTTATTGCGTGCGTAGAAGTGCTTCAGCGCTCTCCGCCAGCATGTGTAATTGACAAAGCCTGCGTGCGGCCGCTCACGCAAGCGGAATGAGAGATAAAAAAAAGGGAGGGGGTGACGCTCCACTTAAACAGTGCGGTAGATTGCAGACCGTTTGCGCTGGTAAGAAAAATTCCGGTTCGTGTTTGTATTTGTCCTCACTTTCTTTGGTGAGAGATGAGAGAATGATGAACGATTGTCGGGAGAGAAGAGAAAAGGCAATGCAGGACGGCATGCGTTATATAGTCAAGAGGCGCTGCTGAGAAGAGGCAATACGTACTTCCCAGACGTGAGCGACAAAAGTAACGTCACCAGCATGGTTTGCCGTTGCAGGTGGTGCCGCTTCCACCTTCGCATTCACACCATAATGCAAGCTCCTCCTCTTGCTCTTCTCTCTCACCACAGACTTCGCAGGTAGAAACCGTGAATTAAGAAGAGCTTAACGCATGAGCATCTGTTAACGAGAAACGCTGAGACAAAAATCTTTATCAAAAAAAAACTGTCATTGAAGCTAGAGAAAACTGCTTCAGCTTCAAGTAATAGACATTTCTCTTTCACCCAGTTTGGTGCCCTTATCACTTTCACAGAAAATAATAATAATGCTAACGAACAGAAGACGAAACGGAACTCATCTCTTCCGTTCAGTTTGGAAAGAATGTACAAGGTAAATGTGTGTGTGTGTGTCTTAATCACCGACATTTTCTTTTTTAAGCTTTATTGATTCAACATTGCGCCGTAGTCATCGCCGTGCGGAACGTTGCGAAAGCAAAAGCGACAGTTCTTTCCTTCCGTTTTAAGAATCAAGAGCTACATTACAGCAGTGAACACGCAAAAGTAAAACAAAAGAAACGCGATAAATTTCTTTTCTCTTTTTAATGGATTCCGTCCAGGCTGAAATTCCGCACCTTTCCTCCCTCGTGGATTTGCCACCATTCTGCTCAATTGCTGCCGCAGCAGCATTTTAGCTTCCTCCATTACGTTCGACGGCGGCGCACCGCTAGCCGGGTCCATCGGACACGCTTGCCAAAGAAACCACCCAAGTCATGATAAAGCACATCTGCTTCCTCGACTGTACAATTCAACAACGCCTGACATCTGAAAAGAAAAAAAAAAACGCCGGCCTCATTTTGTTGGGTGGGTAAAACGCAGAGGAGATGAAGGTAAAGTAAGCCTGCTAGTGGATACCGGGTGACAACGGGGAGCTGAGTACGAGAACCGCCTCCTCGCTGCCATTGCTGCCACGCATCCGGACAGAGCGATCATCGGAGTTCCGTTCCGTTCTTTCCTCCTTCACTTTGACACCAACACAGGCACGATAGCAACCGGAGAAAGGGGGTTGGGGGAACACACTTGAAGCAATAATAGCGCAAATCACACAAAATATTCTTTTAATGAAAGCAAGCATAAGTTATATAGAGGGAAAGGGTTTTGCACAAACGCTGTAACCACAACAGTAACGGACGCCTCGTTGCGGCGGTGTCAACTGCACGTGCCCTCATCACAGACAAATTCAACTAGGCAACACAAAGATGTAAGAAGGGTATTCCATCTGCGCTTCTGCAGCGAGCGAAGGAAGCAGAAGTCGCAGCAGCAACAACGTCAATACGCCAACGTAAGTGACCACACACGTTCTGAATAAAATGTACACACTATACAATAATAGAAGAAAAGGGAAAGGAAAAACGTGAAAACCACCGCAGCGCAAGTGCGTGGGCTGCAAACAGTGCGAGGTGTTCAAGCGCAACGCCGTGATCGAGGACCTTTTTTCCACTTGGCGTGAGCTCGTGCGTAGAGAGAGGGAGAAGGGAGCGAAAATAGAGAGTAAGTGCGGGTCGCACGCTCACGATGTCTGCCACGAGGTCGGGTGCTGCTTCTGCTCCATAGGTCCCATGTAATGTGGATGCCCGTATTTCGGCGAGCGATCGTACTTGCCGTGCGGACTTCCCGTGTTGGCTGGACGGCTCACGATGTCGTATTCGCGCGGCGGGCGATAGCTGCTGCCCTCCGTCTTGCGAGCGACGGCCTCCATCTTGCCCTCCAATTTCTTTGCGTACGGGGCGTTCTTGATGAGCGGCATGAAGGGGCGAAGGGCGTGCACCAGCTGCTCCGCCTGCGCCGGGGCGTTGATGGACAGCGCCGTTTGCAGCACGTAGTTGCCAAAGTCGTCCTGGATAAGACGCGAGATGATCTCAGGGTTGCACATCTCCTCCACGTACATCTCCTGCACCGGTTGCGTGGCGCCCCGCAGCACCTTCTCCATCACGTTAGAGCTGAACTTATTCATGCAGAGGTGGACAAGGTGGGGAAGGAACGCGAGGGCGATGGTGTCGTTGATCTTGCTGTCGTGCGCCTCCAGAATGTATTGAAGGACGTAGTTACCAAAAGGGTCCTGCGCGATGTGCAAGCAACACGACAGCACCTGGTCCACGAGGGCTTTATTCTGCCGCGGCGAGGCGTACTCCAGGCAGCGCTGCAACACGCAACAGCCTTGCTTGTTCTTTGCAACGCTAATGCAGTCGGTTGCCACCGCCTTGTAGATGAACTCCTTGTCGTCGAAGTCGAAGCGCTGCAGCACTTTCTGAATAACGTGATTCCCATGCGCATCCTTCACAAGCCGCACAACATCCTTTGACAGCGCCTCGCGAATGATCTCCACCTCATCACGGGTGGAAATGGTTTCGATCATCTTTTGAACACTAAAGGTGCCGTGCGGCGTGAGGGCGATCATGGAAATCTGTGGCGCTGCCACCAGTGCCACCTTGTACCGCACGTCGTCTGGCATAATGTCGAACAGTTTCTGGACCAAGAAATTCGCGTACTGGTCCGTCATCAGCTCCGCGACGTGGGGGATGATTTCGTCCATCAGCACGTGAACAGCTTCTTGGTCGCAGCTCGTGTCGAGCCACCGCTGCAGATATCTGCACCCGTGCTGGTCCTTCGCCGTTTCGTACACTTTCCCGCGCAGGCTGTCGGCTGTAATGGAGCCACTCTGCGCGTATTTGCTGCCACTTGCTGACCAGTCACCATAGGCGCCGCCGCTGCTGCCACTGCCGCCACCCACCATGTCGTGGGTAGAGAGGCCGTCCTTCGGCATCATCAGGTCAGGTACGGGCATGTTGTTCATGTCCATGCTCATCGCGTGGTCCTTCGGTGTCATTCCCATTCCCGTCCCCATGCCTCGTCTCCCTGCATTAGGCGACGGGGCATAGGACTCACTACCGCTCATACTTTTCGGCGTGCGGTCGTACTGACTGCCGCCGTTGCCGGTGAAGCGGCCGCTGCCGCCGCTGTTGTTGGCGTAGCGTCGCTGCGGTGTGGTTTGCAGCGCCGCGTACGGACCGCCCATCGTAGGGAGGGAGGAGTTGCTGGCAATGTGGTTCTGCGGCTGCCACGGCGCTCCATTGGCGAGATGGTGCTGCTTGATGGGTGAGCTCAGCGCCGCCGCGGTCAGCGGAGACGGCGTGGCGAAAACTTGAGAGCTCTTGGTATACTTGCCAGTTGCCTTCGGTGGAGCAGCTTCTTCTGTGTGGACAACGTATTGCAGTATCTCCTCCAAATTGTCGTAGCCCTCCGTCTTGTACTCGTCCTCGTGCACAGTCCACGCCATTGTGAGAGAGATTAAAGCACAGCCTTTTCCAAAGGAGAGTAGATGAAAAAGAGAAAAAAAGAAGTCCAATCCGCGGGAATTGAAGCGGATTCCCTATCTGGCGAATACACGAATTATTTTAAAAGCACAAGTGCTGGGCTGTGTGGCAAAAAAAAACGAAGAATAAAAGGCCAAAGTAGGTGGGAAACGGAATACATGAAACTAAATGAGAAGGGAAAACACAAGAAGAAATCTTGCTCTACAGATTATACGGAGTGTCGATTTGCGTCACAGGCAGCAGAGGTTCACACATACAAAAGCAAAACTCAGCGCAATGCGAAGAGAATGAACAGCGTGTGATTGTGCATCCTTCTTTTCGTTGCTGTTGCTGCATCGCAAGCACGATTCGACGCAGGTTGCGAAGTTACATGGGTTTATTAGAACTATGATTCAGTTTTACGATTTTATTTTGACGCACTGTACATTCGCTTTCACATTCGCTTGCTCAATCAGCACAGCACTCTAACGTGAGGCAGAGATTTTTTCTTGACGAACTATCTTTTCAGCGCCTCCGCAATAAGCTTCGACGCTCTATTGTTTCTCTTTGAAACAACTTGCTCGAGCTCTTGCGATAGCTGAATGTTGCGAATCATTTTCCCCGCCGCGACTTGCGAGTTCCCCAGTTCTTTGGAGAGTCGGTACGGCAGAAGGCTGTCGTCAACGTGCTCGTACGAATGTTCCGCTCTGAAAAACAAAAAATACGCAAATGAGCAAAGCGCGGTGGTGGTGGTTACGAAAAAGGTTATCGGCTCCATCACGTCCCACCCGTATACTTGAAACGTCAAATACGAAAGCACCAGCATCTGGATGCCACTGCCGAGAGCTGTGAAAGCCCAAAACTCCTTCTCGCGGCGCACAGCCTTTTCTACCTTTGGAGAACTACGTTCGTGGGATTCAGCCAAAGCCAGCGCCAGCGTGCGACGAGTGTCTTCAAGGTCGTGGCTAACAGAAGAAACTAGAGGTAGGCCACCTTTAAGATGCACAGCGTCCACCACATTTTGCGGATCAGAGTAAACGTAATCACCAACCTCAACGACCATCTTTGAACGCTTCAGCACATCTAGGTATTCTGCTGCTTCGCGATGCGTCATTCTAAATTGCGGGGGCGTGTACTTCCCATTGATTAGCATAGCAAGGAAGTCGTCCCTCACTACGATCTTTTTGTCGCAAAGGTTGATCGCAGCACGAGCAAACAAGGTTTTCCGCAGAAACACTTTTGTCAGCATCTTGCTACCACTAATTTTATCAGATGTAGCTGAGCAGAAAAAGACGAAATATCAGCAAGAAGGGTGAAAGGAGGAAAAGGAAATGGGATGTATATAGAGACTCTTTATTACAACATAAAGCACATCAAAAACGAGAAGTCCTCATTTTTCCTTCAAGCATGTGCTTCTTCCCCAACAACAAAGAGAAACAGACGAATTCTAAAAGCATTGCCTAACGTTCACCTTAACACCGAGTCTGTCTGTATTCCATAACCTGTTCTATGAACTCTAGCAGAGTAAAAAGAATGCACTTTATAAGCTCTGCTCTCGGCAGCGCAGTGCGGAAGCTGCACAACAACACGTTTGCGCCACGCCAAAGCCGCTTCGTGATTTTGTTGTTGTTCCTATTTTCTTTTATCGTTTTGCTATTTTGTACGTATAGCTCAGTCGAGAGCACGTAATCAATAGACAAGGACGAATAGTAAAAATAAAACCTGCTAGCACACCAATAATTTGTCCTCCCGTTAAAACAGGTTTTTGTTTGTCGGCAAAAGATAAAAAAAACACAAACGTTAAATCTGATCCAAATAGTCACGCAGCTGATCCACGCTCAGAATCTCAAATCGGTTCTCAACAACGCGGCCAACCTGAGTGTTTTCGGGCGTCATCTGACCATCGAATCCTTCTTTGAGCGTGAGCAGTGCAGTGTGAACGGCGTCTTCTAGCTCCATATCGGCAGTGTAACGCTTTTCAAGAAACGATTTGGCGTCAGAGCTGCCGGTTCCAATAGCCGTCGCCTTCCAAGTCCAAAATGTGCCGCTCGGATCTACCTGATATAAGTGATACCCATTGGCATCGACTCCGGAGACCAAGAGCGAACACCCAAAAGGGCGTACGCCACCAGATTGGGTGAACTCCTGGTAGAGGGCACTGACCTGGCGCACAAGTTGGCTGACCGGGATCGGTTCGTGGTAAGTCAGCTTGTATTGCTGACAAGTCTTCCTTGCCGAGTCAATCAGAACACGGCAGTCAGGGCCCATTCCGCTGTAGGTACACCCAACATGTTCATCAAGCACAAACACTTTCTGAATGGAAGAAGCGTCCACTAAGGTAGACGGAGCCTTCTTCTTGGCAGCAATCACGACGCCATCAGTAGCCTTCACACCTAAAGCAGTCGTACCCTTGCCTGCGGCAGTCGTAGCATACTCGATCTGGACCAGTTTTCCAGAAGGACTAAATGTAGTCAATCCGTAGAACGCTTCAGACATGATCCTGCTTGGTTGAAATGGTAGTGTGGAGGAGAAACAAATCTATAAAATAGGGTACGGCTGTACTACGTTACAATTTCAAGAAGAAGAAAAAGACGGAGAAGACGAAAGAAATATTGAATCGAATGTTTTCTCCAAAAATACCGCTTTAGCTCTGGTTCTCTTAAATATGAGTGTGAACTGAGTTGAGAGTTTTGAATAGAAAGCACATAGTGTAAGCAGAAAAAAAAAGCAATGGAGTATTAATCGTGACGAGCAACGAGAAGAAAAAGAGAAGTTGAGGAGAGGAGCAGAAAAAAAAATGTGAAGTCGATAAAGTTCCGGTGGTGAATCCTTTATGCACACAGTTTGATGGTTTCAACCAAACAGCCGCAATACAAAGTTTTCAATAAGCACTATAATAAACCAGTGTTCTCACACATCGTAGAACCAGATTCCTTCGAAAAAGTATCTCCACCTCTCACATGAAAGCGACTTGGCAAACCAAGCTGCAGATATCAATCATAAAGACGAAAAACAGTTATGTAAAGCTACGGTGATATTTATAGCACCGTTTTCCGTCAAAAGAGCAAAACTATAACTACTGCTTTTCTTTTTGTGCTACCGCGCCGGCAGAAACCTCAAATGAGACAGAAATAAATCTTGAATACCTAACGAAAGCAAGATTTCTACTATACTAATAAAAAGAAGACTACATTACTTTGCCAATAATAATAGCGAAAAAATAATTTGGAAAGAAATGAAAAGAAAGCGAAAAAAAAAAAATACCAGCGAAAGGAAGCGTTGAGCTTCCTATTTTGGGGTGGTAGGAGGTGCTAAAAAGACGACATCACAAAGTCATCTTGATTCAAATCGCGACGAATTTTACTCTACAGGAACCGGCTTCTTGCCCAGGACGAACATATCGTGGAGAATGGGGGCCTTCTCGCGCCAGTCAGCTGCATCGGGGTCGTACAGGGGTTCGAAGTCGCGGTCTAGCCAGTACTCGTATGCACCCTTGCGATTCTTCTTCACGGGCTGGTAAAGAGGTTCAAACTCCTTCCAAGGCTTGACGCCGTACAGCACGGTGTGATCAAAGTGGCCAAGTGCGCGTTTCTCCTCCCATTTCTCGAGCCAGGTCTCGTGCATCATGCGCTCCACATACCAGCGCATCTTCTTACACATGGAGTGCTCCTCACCCCAGTTGCCGATGCAATGCAGCCATTGGTAGTAGGCAAGAATGCCGTTCTTCTGCTTGTTGATCGTTGAGCAGAAGCGTGGGTCGTTGAAGTCCGTGAAGTGAGGCATCGCCGGCATCTCCTCCCGCTGGATCTTGTACTTCCTATGGTCTGCGTGCGGCATTTTTGCGTTCTTTTCTTTTGGTAAGTGAAAAGGGGAGTTTTATTCTCTGCTAAAGAGACTAAACGAAAAGCACCCTGATCAGACGCATGTGGAGAGCAGATATGCGAGTTGGTGGTTTTTTTAGTGTGTGAGTAAATGCATCAGAAGAAAAAGAGAGAGAGAGAGAAGATAGCAAGGACGTGTTATCCGCAAACTGATTCAACGCATAATATAGACCCAAAATGGTGCACTCGCGGAATATAAAATGGGGCAGCTGCAGTACAGCGCGTACGTAAGTTCACTTATCCCAGCTCAACCCCGCACCAGAATAAAGTTTAGCACCGCGATTTCACTGGAAGCAGTAGAAAAACACCACGCGTGCTCATACGCATCGATGATTTGCATGAAAAAAAATTATTTGTTTGAAATAAACATAAAAGAAAAGAAAAGAAACCGTAACGCTACATGGTCACTTACTGGGAGGCAATCTTGCGGAGCTTCGAGTTGCCGTTAGCGAGACGGATGTCTAGCTCCAGGGCCTTGCGAACAATAGCCTTGCGCGACTTGGCACCAACAGTGTGGGAAATCACGCCGGCGTATTTGCGGTTCTGCATCACCAGCATGTACAGGTCCTGCACGTTCTGGATCGGGAAGTTCTTGAAACCAGAAGGAGTGATGTACTTCGTGGAGCGGTCGCTACCGTAGCCCTTGTTCGGCATGGCCTTCTGGCCTTTGTAGCGGCGGCGGACCGGGGAGTCCTCACCGCGGGGCTTGCGCCAGCTCGAGCTCAGCTGAGGGAAGACCTCGCAGCGATGGCGGGTGAAGCGCTTCGTGCGCTTCTTCACGATAGCCTTGGACACGATCGGCTTGACCATTTTTGCGTGCTAGGTTCTGGTTTTGTGCGAAGTTCATTTTTTTTTTACGTTGTGTGTGTGTGTGGAAGGGAGATTTGTTGGGGAAGAAAAGAAGCAGTTGAGATGAGAGAGAAATACAGTGAGAGCGAACGAGATAGGAAAGCGCGCCGATTGTTACCTTACACTCACCTACGAAAAACCACCTGCGATCACTTTTAGAATTCGTCGAAGGAAAGTCATTTTTTTTTTTTATGGCACTGTTGTTTCGAATGAAATATTAAACAGATTGGCATTTCAAATAACTGTTAATCAGCTTTCACTGAGAGGTTTTCTTTTTCTTTCAAGTGTTCAAATATTGAGTTAATCGCTTTTTTTTGGCGGTGACATCGTTTTCGAAAGTCATGACATCTAGACTCTTATTATAATTATCAAGCATAGCAGACGGGTTCTCGTAAATAACAACAACAAAAGGATGAAGCTGAAGTTACCAACTCTACGTTTAACAGCAGCTGCCTAAGCTAGCAGTGAAGTTTCGGCACCTTTGTGAAAAAGGGGAAAGTGCTCCGAAAAGTCAATTATTGTGTTTCCCTCTCTTAATGCTCTTTTTCGTGCGAGTTGTGTGGCGTTTCGGTGTTTGCATATCTGACTGCAACCGACTTGCTGCCGCAAAAAAAGCCATCTTATCGATTGCCGTCGTTACCGTAACGCACCCTTTCTTACAACGAATGTAAAACAGCGGCTCGTTCGACACCGGAAACTCACTTTCCTGTGGCGCGTGACTAGTCAAGTCGACCTTCCATCCAGCTGCAGTTATCCGCGACGCAACGCGATTTTCGTATGCGCGACATAGATCGCCATAACGCGTAGCGCACCTGGAGCACATTTGCAGCTTGTTCACGTCATTTCCTTTACCAGGCTTGCAGCAGAAAAGGCACACATTTCCTTTATCCGCCATTGCTTTGATGAAATAGAGCTGTGGTGCGAGCCATGAGGCGAAGAACACTTCTGTGAGATTGATAGTGTTGTTGAAGAAGGGAAAAAAAGAGGTGAAACGAGACTTGAACGGAAATACTTGAAGAAAAAAAGGACGCCAAGCTGCAGCAAAAGAGAAGATCCTTTACATTGCCGCCTTGTCAGTTCTTGGCAAGATACATCCTTTACTGATCACGTTTGCGTTAACTTGGTCGAGTGTCAACTGTTCCCACGCTAATATCTGCTCGGGTAGTGCTACATGCAGTATTCCCTTGTAGGCTCTCACGAAAAGAGATTAACAGTAGCGAACATCCGCACGCAAACATTTTGCGAACGATGTAGGTGCCTCTCAACAAGCGGTTTGGTTCCTCTGTCAAAGCGGCGGCGGCACAGTCGCACTGGGTGAGTTCCCATTGGGTGGTAGAATAGTTCGGATGGTGGTGGTGGAGGGGGAGGGGGGTTGTGACTGGGCTTCAAATGAAAAGAGCACACCTGATCAACGCTGCGCTTCCCTGTGGTAGTGGCCGGACTCTGTGCTAAGAATTTTGACCAGAAAGCTGTCGGCATTTCGCTCTAGCCGTTGACAATGTGGACGAATGTAAGAGAGACAGAGGCATCACCTTTTTACAGTGTGGCACTGTTTATCGGCACAACTTCCGGCCCCTTTCCGGTAATTAAAGAGATGAAGAACGTTGACAAAAAACACCCATGCTTCGTTTTATACCTTCTACGATATCAACTCTTTCGGGTATTTTTTTTTTCCGAGGGACTGCTACTCCGAATGTAAAAACGTTTTCGCCAGTTGATTTGCGTACTCACGTAGAGCAGAGAATAGCATTACCTACTAACATCAAGTGAGGTGCTCTCCTACATGTTTTAAACCTCAATTGCTCTTTTTCTGAGCGCTTCGATTGTCGCCTTTAAATGATTTCTTTTTTCCCCTTCCTCTTCGATAGTGTCTGTTGTTGAGCAATACCGCTCCACCACTCAGATTCTTGTGGCAGGCGTCACTTTTGCCTTTTTGCGTCTCACATCGCCAAACAACTCATTTCCTCAACAGCAAAATAATAATGTCTGCGCCAAAAGGCAGCGTGGACCAGAGTCGGAAGTTTGGATTTAAGGAATCACGTGAACAATATGAGCACCGCCGAAAGCAAGAGAAGCAAGCGAAATGGGACGAGAAATTAAGCAAGGAGAACCTGAACAAATTGCGCGAGGAACTCGAGTCTTTAGAACGCGCTCGTTTTCTTGCACCGCAACAAAATGAACGCAAACGTCTTGTATCTCGGATGATCAAAGATCTTGAAGCGAGGTATAAACCGACCAAGGAAGTAGTACCGACGTTGCAGAAAGAGCCGTCTCCGCCCCAAGACTCAGATTCCGAGGATGATATTCTCTTTTCTCGCAATACAACCATACACGATGAAGATAAACGACTTTTCATTCCACGAACCCTCCGAAAAAAGGAAGAGGCGAAGAGAGTCGACGTTGCAGATAACGCCCAGCAAACAGCTGAGGAGGCCGAAAAGGAGCTGCTGGCTGCGCGTGAAGACGACAGCGATCTTGACGCATTTTTGGATACTTTACAATAACGCGCAAAGCAAAGGATGATCTGTCGCGTTTGCATTTGAGCGGCCGTTCTTTTAGTTCTGCTACTTTCATCTTTTGAGTGAGAACTCTCAATTTAGAAATATGTTTGGTTTGCAATGCAAAAATCGAAAATCGCCCATTTTCGCGTCAATAAAACGTTCAAAGTCTACTCGGATTTCAACACTCCAGCAAAAGAAGCGTTTTTTTTTTGCTTGTATATGCTGGTTTACTATTCTCATGAGATGATCGTTCAATTTTTCTTCAGCGTTTATTTTCAGGTGATTATCTTATCTTTTCCGCAACCCTTTTCCTCCTTTTAAAACTCGATTTCTTTGACTCTCTCTTTTTACCTACATTTTAACACGACATTTCGTCGCTATCATTACCATGTAAATAGTTGTTTCTTTTAATAGCAACAATGGCTTCGACTGCTGCTCAATTATCGAGCAAGTTGTTGACCCAGCAGGGGTATCTTAAAGTTCTCGAGCAGCGGAAATGGTTGCAGAATTTACTTCACACGTTCACCTTAGAAGCAGACAAATCAGTTGAAAAACCTGTTGCTTCCCCTATCGTGCTTCCGTATGGATCTATTATTTCGGGCACTTCGTTTCGCGATGGTGATGCGGATTACGCAGTTGTGTTCTCTGCCGCAGACGAAATTGCACACAAGTATAATAACGTGGTCATTGAAAGGGAGAGGCAAGAGAAAGTGCTCGCCGATCTTTTCTCTCACATTCGGCAAAATAACAGCTCCGTCGATCTCCAGCCACAGCGCATTTTTCGCGCTAGAATGCCTATAGTGCAGTATGTTCGAAAGAGTCCAGAAGGCGATTCAAAGTTTGATCTTTCTCTTTCCATCGATGGCTTAAAGAATACTCTGCTGTTGCGCTCGTATATGGTCGGTGACCCACGACTGAGACTTGGCATTCTCTGTGCAAAGCAATGGGGAAGAGAGCACCAGGTGCTAAACGCTCGCAGAGGATGGATCTCTCCGTACGCACTCACAATAATGTACATTTATTTCATGAAAGCAACAGGTCGAACGCAATTGTACATAAGCGAAGACGACATCGCTGAACGTGTGAAGGTGATCGTTGATATTGTTGGCGGTACGGGAGGCAAATTGGAAGACGTCGAAGAGTTCGCTTCTATTCTTCCTTTCGACGACGTTGACACCTCTATTGTTCAACAAGACGTGCATGAATTTTTTAACTTTTATGGCGACCCTAGCTGTTTTGACTTCGACGTGTCTGTCGTTGATATCCGCTCGCGTGATCGATTTGCGACAAAGGATGAGTGGTGTGAGGCTATAAAAGACTTAGGCGAGGAAGATCGTTGGCATCTTTTGGGGCATGAAAATGTGCTTCTGCGAGATCCTTTTGAGCCGCATAGCCTTGGGCGCAGTGTGGATTTCTTTCGCGGAGAAGAAATGCGAGAAAAATTTAGAACAGCGGCCCTCAAACGAGATGCTCTGTCGTTTTTGTCGCCAGCCTGACCATTCGAGGCACACTTCGGTCTCGCAAAAGAAAATCAAACGAAACAAAAATGTTCCCAAAAGTAGCATATTTTTTTTTAAGGAGTGTTTTTAGTCACTTCCGTATGCATATGTTGTAGTTGCTGGTGTTTTGTTCAATAAAAGATTTTGTGCATTGGGTACAGCAGCCGATAACGCAGCACACTCTCACACAGCGGTATTCACAGTAGAAATAATCATAAAAATACTAATAAAAACGGTTGTATAATTATCACATTGTTCTTCTTTATTGTTGGTGAAGACGCGAAAAAGATCAAAATAGAGCAAAGATGTGCGTTTTTGTTTTCTATTCTGCTCAACTGTTCATCGAATGGGGTGGTACGACTACAAAGCGTTTTTCCCCTACTCTTACATTTACGGAAACATAGGGGAAAAAAAGAGAAGAGGGTTACTATCTCTGAATGCGTATGCCTTTTTTTTTCCCTGTTATTGCGCAGAACCGTTAGTACCACAAGAAATCACTACGTGTTAATACGATGCTTTTAAGCCTTCTTATGCGAAAGTCTTTCTTTTAAAACTATCTTTTTTACCTTCTCTCTTACTTCTTGTGATACGCTTTGTCATGTGTGACGCAACTCAAAAAAAAAAAACTACATATTTATTCATAACTATGTGATGTTCTACTGTCCATGAAAAGAGTACTAGACACAGAGCAATAGCTCATCAAATGGTACCAATTGTCGTTCCGACCGCCTGCGAGGACTGGTCCCTCAACATTGACAATGACTCGATGAGACGCTTTTGGTGGAACAACACCTACAGCATTACAGTTTGGGAAGAGACACTGAACATTGACAAGCAAACAGAAACAATCTCGGACTGCGACGTGTGGACCAAGTTCATTGAAGTGCAAATTCACTGCGCATTCAAAATTTGCTCCGTCTGCCATTGTCCTGAGGAAAGCGATGACATGAAAATCTGCTGCTACTGTGGCAGCACCGTGCATGATAACTGTTCGGAGCCCGCGACCTACGAGCAAATTATCTGGAAGTCGGCGAATCTCAACTTCAAGGAGCACATGCGCGCCTGTTTCCATTGCCAGGCTGTCGAATGCGAAGAACCTGTCCCTCCTACTTCCCCTGGACAGCCCGATAACGTTCGAAGAGCAGTAAGGCGAGCATTGACTATTTCCGACGAATATTCGCCAGAGATAACGAAGCAACTGCAGATGATTTCCGCAGAGGCAGAGAAATCGCCAAATGACGCCAGCCTGATGGCGGAGTTGCAGAAAACTGTACTCAGCTTTTTCCAGTCTCGCCGGTCGTTGCAGATGTTCCGCAAGGAGCGAGTCGCTTCTAAAGCCGGCGGCATCGGTGTCGTTGCGGCGCAAGACATCCCAGCATTCACAATCATCGGGGTTTACCCTGGCTACTTGGACTTTCTCAGTGGCGAGCAAGGCAAACTCGGCCGCCCCACCTCGAAATATGCGTTAATGGAATACAACTGCGCAAACTATTTCAACGAGGTGTTTGTCGAATTTCAAGACACTTTAACGCCCTTCATCAATGAGCCCAACGTAGATGAGAAGAGCAATTGCGCATGGATTCAGGAGCCACACAGGAAACATGGCCGACTGAGCGTGATGTGCGTCTGTGACGTGCACGAGGGCGAAGAGCTCACGATTAGTTATGGACCCATATATTCTCGCACTTATCCCTACTGCTACGACGCCTACGCCTTTCATCAAGCCGAAGGACAAGCGGCCGCTCCGTGTTTTTACCTGTGGCACTGGCCCACCATGGAAGAGTCAGACGCAAAATTTGTTTGTTGTGTCGCGTACAACGCCAAAGAGGATCGGTATGCCCTATGGCAGAACACAGCCTAGTTTTTTTTCTTCTTTGGGCAATCTATGACACAGGCAAAAAGATGCACTGGCCACAAAACATCGTGCGCTTGTGCGGAGTGTGGATGCGGGTACAGATACGCAGATTTGACATGGTTGTCAATCAGTATCTCTATCATACACGCGTTCGCACACGTGCAAAACTCTTTTTTCTTTTTGCTCCTGAAAAGGAAAGTGACAATGAAAAAGGAAATAAATGAATATAATGGAATCAATTCAGAAAATGAGATTCAGATGCACAAGATCCGCTATTTGTTTTCGTAGACGAAGGGTTCGAGCCACAAACTGACAGGGACTTTTTTCCCCTTCTTTTTGATTGCAGTTTCTCTCCCTCCTTGTAACAAGATCGATGGCTTGATAGACCACAAAGAAGATCGGCCAGTTGATTGCACTTTTTGATGGTTCGGTGGACTCTGTCTTTACCTGTGTAATATGTCACTTTTCCTCTTTTCTTCTTTTCTTCCTCACCTTTCCTCTTCCGCTTTTCACTTTGCCTCGAAACACAACTTCGAAATCGCAACTGTCTTAACTATGTACACCCACGTATCGTTGCTTTCGATTTGCGCTCGCTAAGTCTTTTGATATCGAGCAACAGGATTCGCTTTCCTCTTCTGTGTCACAATGGGCAAGAAGCGTCTCGGAGAGATTCAGCGCAGTGAGGACTTCTGCATTCCCACGGGGGATAAGGAGGCGAACAGCGTCCTCCCCGCCGAGGAATGGCCTCTGCTGCTGAAGAACTACGACAAGATGAATGTGCGTTCCACGCACTTTGCCCTTCTAGAGAGCGGCTGGTCTCCACTGCGTCGTCCTTTAGCTGAGTACATCAAGTACGGTATGATTAACATGGATAAGCCGTCCAACCCTAGCTCTCACGAGGTTGTCTCCTGGATCAAGCGCATCCTGAAGTGCGACAAGACTGGCCACGCCGGTACACTTGACCCCAAGGTCACCGGTGCTCTGATCATCTGCACCGACCGTGCTACTCGCCTTGTGAAGTCCCAGCAGAATGCCGGGAAGACCTACATCGGTGTGCTGCGCCTGCACGACACGGTGAGTCAAAAGAAGGTAGACGCCGCCTTGCAGCGGCTGACGGGTCCGTGCTTCCAGCGCCCGCCTCTGATTGCCGCAGTCAAGCGTCAGCTGCGAATCCGCAACATCTACTCCAACCAGCTGATCGAGTACGACAAACACCGCCATCTGGCTGTGTTCGAGACGCATTGCGAAGCCGGTACCTACATCCGTACCCTCTGCGTGCACCTTGGTCTGATTCTCGGCGCCGGTGGCCACATGGAGGAGTTGCGCCGCATCCGCACCGGCGTCATCACCGAGGACGATCACCTTTCGACGATGCACGACGTCATGGACGCGCAGTGGCTGTACGAAAACGAGAAGGACGACTCCTACCTCCGCCGCGTCATCCTGCCGTGCGAGTACCTGTTATCCAACCACAAGCGCATCGTCGTGAAGGACTCCGCCGTGAACGCGGTGTGCTACGGTGCCAAGTTGATGATTCCCGGTCTCGCCCGCTTCGACAACGGCATCGAGCGGGACGACTTGGTGGTGCTCATCACCACGAAAGGCGAGGCCATTGCTCTCGCGTACGCGGAGATGACGACGTCGCAGATGGCCTCCGTGGACCACGGTATTGTGGCGCGCAGCAAACGTGTGATTATGGACCGCGACACTTACCCGCGCCGCTGGGGTCTTGGCCCGATTGCGGTGAAGAAGCGCTCGATGATGAAGGACGGCCTTCTGGATAAGTACGGCCGCCCGCAGTCGAACACGCCGTCGGACTGGTTCTACATCGACTACGGCGGTGTCAAGACCAACGCCGAGGGCGTCCAGTACGGCCAGGCGCCGTCCAAGACGAGTGGTGTGAAGCGGCAGCGTGTGGCTGACTCCGATGACGAGTAAAGCGAGAGTAAGCGGATTATATATATTAAAAGATGGACAATTCTGCTCCGATTTCTGACACGGAACACAACGTGGCGATAAGGTTCTTTCTTTTTTCTGGTTGTTTGTTCGAATGGCTGAGTAAATTGTCTGTGGCGGACTCTCGTTTCTTTTTGTTTGGGTTTTCGCTCCTAATCTGGTTAATGGTTAAGGCTTTGTCCTCTTTTCTTTTTCTGTGGTAAAAATGTAATAAACACACGAGAACCCGCCCGTTACGGAGCCCCTTTTTCATGTCTTGCGTTCTGTCTATGTCCAGCTTTTCTCGACTTCATTAAACGTTCAAGAGAGGAAATACACATCTTTTCGCGAAGGGACGATTTCAACTACAGTCTATTAGAGGCTTGTGAGGTCGTAGGACCGGTCACTCCTTGAGCGAAAGTGATTTGTATAGCATTGATGAGAGGCTGGAAGTTGTTGCACTTCCGCACTGCACTGTGGCTTCTCATTTTCCCCTTTTAAGTCCTCCTTGCTTGTTTGTTTGCTTTTGGGAAAAGCAGCGGTAGGGTGATGCGATTGTGTCTGTTAAAAAACAAAAACAAAACAGATGAAAAAGTAAGCAGTGTAAAGCATATTTAGGGCAGCAACATGTGTACGCGTTTTGAAAGGTTTACATTTTGGAGCGACCACCTTTTTTTAAAAGAAGCTGCAAGGACTTCTAATTTGCGTGCAGAAGCTCTTCGTTGCGCGGGGAGGGCAACCGCGCGTTCGGCTGTTGCCTGTTACGCCCTTGTGTGATTCTTTTCGTTCTGATTCTTCGATCCACAGAGCGCACGTGGTTGCCTCCTTGTCCTGCCAGTGAATGGCCTCACAGTTTTCTATTGCGTGGATATGATCGCGCGCGTGCTCGTCAATGCGCCGAAGTCGGTCAACTCGTTGAAGGATTCTTCAGCGTCGTTGATGATCTTTTCACATTTTCTGCTCTACCGAACCTCTTTTTCCCCTTCTCTTCATTTCAAAACGCCTTGTCGATGAAATTAACACCGGTAGAACGCGAAAAGAAAAGAAAAGAAAAAGGGAATTGCTCGTGTCCGCTTTTCAAAAATGTCTGGCAAGCTGCGTCTCTACAAGGAGAAGCTGGAGGGCTACAACCGCTTCTACTCCATTGTCAAGACCATCAAGATGGTGACACTGGCCAAGTTCCGTCAGGCGCAGGTCCGCATCAAGACGCGCGATTACACGCTCCGCTACACCGAGAAGGCGTTTAGCAAGCCGGGCCACCCCGCCGGCGACCCCGCGCAGAGCAAGGTGGTGTACATCCCCGTGATGACGAACCGTGGTTCCTGTGGTGCGCTGAACAGCAACGTCGTCAAGGTCGTTGACCAGGTTGCGTCTAGCCGCGCCTATATCATGCCCCTCGGCAAGCGAGGCTTTGACTCCCTGTCCAAGCTGTACCCGGCGTCGTTCAAGATGGGTATTGTGAACGACATGCACGAGCCGATGCACTTCGCCTATGCCACGTACGTGTGGGAGAACGCGCAGCAGCTGTGCCCGGACGCGGACCACACGCACATCATCTTCCACCGCTGCATCAGCGCCGGTTCGCAGAAGCAGTGCTACTACAACATCCCGGCGTACGACAAGTGGAAGGAGGACCTAGCCGACGCCTCCAGCACTGAGAACCAGAAAAGCCGTTACCTCTTTGCCAACACGCTGCTGGACGAGGACGAGCAGATGATCCGCGACTTCTACGACTTCCATGCGACCCTGGCAATCCTGAACGCTGTTTGCGAGAACGAGCTGTCGGAGCAGGCTGCTCGTCTCGTTGCTGTGGAGGGCCAGCTGTCCAATATCAGCGCTCTTCAGCAGAAGACAAGCTCTCTGTACAACAAGACGCGTCAGAGCAGCATTACCTCGTCGCTGATCGAGATCATCTCGGCTATGACGTCGCTGGAGGGCAACGCCGCAAAGGGTGTGCAGCGCACGAACTTCTGGGAGGGTGCGAGGATGAAGTAAGGCACCTGTGATGAACCACGCCGTTCCATCACGCTCTTTGGTCCTGTCTCTTCTACGTGGTAAAACACGGGAGAGGAAGAAGTTTCCAACGAAGAGGCACTGCGCCAAACTGTCGGAATTTATGTTATGTTTTCTGTTAGGGTAACTTGCCTAACAACACACACACTAGTATTTTAGGAATATCGGCGTGTCGACTTTTTCATATGATTAGGATTTTAACAAATATTCGTACTTGAAAACGAGAGAGCGAAAGCAAACACAGTGGCAAGCGCGACGGCTACGTGATCTGCAAGATGCAGGCAAGGAAAGGAAAGATGGACGCGTGCGTGCATGTTGCCTGAAGAGGCTGAATCGCTATGCGTCTCGGAGCTTCCTCTTGATGGTTTCGCACCAATGACGCGTTTGTCGCGGGTGCTACGAGGTCAACCAGGTCTAACCAAGTGGAAGGAAAGGAGGAGTTAATTCACCTTCCGAAAAAGTACGCCGTGTGTTTCTTTGGGCAATATTGATTTGCTTCTCTCGAGCAGAAGCGTCTTGTTTACGAAGCACGTGTGGACGGAGTGGTATGCACACGATGTGGCTCGTTTCTTCGATCATTTCATGTGACTTCACTTCTCTCATTGCTCTTCTTTCTCGCTTTCTCTTTTTCTTTCTGCGCATTCCGTCTCCCCCTCCCGCCCCCTGGCCGCTTCTTTGCGCACGTCGTCTGCCTTGCATTATTGTTATCATTTACCCTTTTTTTTTTACCGCACAGGTTCAAATGAAGCTCAACATCGCGTATCCCCGCAACGGTACGGTGAAGCAGTTCGAGATCACGGACGACGTGCTGCGCCGTGTTCAGCTGCAGGACTACCGCCTCGGCAACGACGTCGACGGTGCCATCTTTGGTGAGGAGTTTAAGGGCTACATCTTCCGCCTTCGCGGTGGCTCGGATAAGGATGGTTTCCCGATGGTGCCCGGCGTGCTGGCCTCCAGCCGTGTCTCGCTGCTGGTGAAGCGCGGTGCGATCGGCTTCAACACCTTCCGTGGCTACCAGGGTGAGCGTCGCCGCAAGAACGTGCGCGGCTGCGTGCTGGCGAGCGACATTGCGGTCGTCAACGTGACCATCTCCAAGGTCGGCGACCAGCCGATCGAGGGCGTCACGGACACGACCGCGCCGCGCCGTCTCGGCCCCAAGCGCGCCAGCAAGATCCGCAAGCTCTTCAACCTGTCCCGTGGCGACGACGTGCGCAAGTACGTGGTGCGCCGCCGCGTGTCGAAGGACGGCAAGAAGGACCGCATGAAGGCCCCGAAGATCCAGCGCCTCATCACGCCGAAGATCAAGGCCCGCCGGTACCAGAAGGCCCAGTCCGCCCTCGAGCACGTGCGCCGCTCTGCCGCGGAGCGCCGTGAGTACCTGCGCCTGATCGCGTCGCACCGCCGTGCCCTGCGTCAGCGCGACCACGCCAAGAAGCACACCCGCAAGGTGCAGGCCCAGCGCGCTGAGGTGGCTGCCTTCCAGAAAAAGTAAGTTAGCTTCGACTGAATCAAATCCACTTTTCCTTTTCTCTGATTTCAGAAACAATTAAAAATAGTAATGATAATGGAAATAGAGAGCCGTAGTTATGTGGGAGAGAGAGAAGCACGTACGGTCCTTCTGTGCTCTTGCTCCCTTCACCGACAAGCCATCTTTGCGGTGTTCGTTCGATATACCGACAGCATTCAGCGCTTTGCAGGCGGTTAAGTAGTAATATTAGCGCTACGGCTTCACTCCACCCCGCTTTTCATGCCTTTTTTTTCTTCTCCATCACCCATCTTCTGTCGGTGGACTGCCTGCTTCTTTTTTTCATTTCACTTTCTCACTCTTCACTGCTTTTCCGTCTTGAAACTACCTGCATCACATCTGCTTTGCTGTTCACAACTATTCCCTTTTAATAACTTCTCCCTCCACGTTTCAGTTTAAGCGAAGTCTCGTACTGCAAGACTTTCTTTTCTCCTAGTGAGTTTCATCCCAAGTCCCCCCCGCAATCGCCGGGCGCCACGCGGTTCGCCGTGTTGTTCATCAGCAGCGCAATAATCAGACCGTACAGCCCGAGCGCTTCCGCGAAAATCAGCATCAGAATCATCGCCACGAAGATCTTCTCTTGCTTGCCGTACGCGCGCGCAGACGCGTCACCGGCAATACCAATAGACAGGCCAGCAGCGAGCGACGAGAGACCGGCGGCGAGGCCAGCACCGAAGTGCATGTAGCCCGAGAAGGCGGAGTACGAGTTGTCCGCGGCGTTGATGTTGTTGTTGATGATCACGGACACGATCAGGCCGTAGATACCAAGAATACCGGCCATCACCACCGGCACGATGCCACGCATGATGCGGTCGGCGTGCAGGATGCCAAGGTGCGCGACACCGACGCCAGACTTCGCGGTGCCGTAGGCGGAGCCCAGGTTGGCGAAGATCAGGGCAGACGCGCAGCCCATCGAGCCGAAGAACGCGGCCGACTGCGGGAACTTGTCGTCGCACGACACCGCAGCGGCGCCACCGAGCAGCACGGCAGCGGCGGCAACGCTCGCAACCTGGTACTTCATTCCTGCACTCCTTAAGCGAATAGTAGAGGTGTCCAAGTCGTTGACATCTCAGGGAATGAAAGTTACACGACGATGCGACGGCTGTACTTTTCTTCCCCTCAACGCATACTTCTGATTGATATCTCAAGTGGTGTTTTTTTTTTGGCGACTGTTTCTTTCAGCGACGTATTTTCTCCTTTTTTATAGTTGCTTTTCATTGGAAGGTGTGGAGCACGCATTGTGTGTGTGTGTGTGCGGGGCGGCAGATGTGGTGAGTGGCGCAGCTCTCAGGTGTCCAGCGGAAGGGGCGCGCACTTGTGGCAAATATTGCTGATGTGAGGAATAAAAAGGCCTCATTTGATGGTTTATGGGGGAGGAAATCGAGTTAATCATTATATCGTTCGAGTGTTCTTGTTGTCTGTGATGCGTCAACTAAGTTGTAGAAAGAAGGAAAACACTTCATAGTGAGAATGAAGGAGGTACTGCCGTGCCGCTGGTGCACCCACGATTTCCTTCTGGTGAGTTTTGCCTTCTGTTCCCGTGCACCAGTGTCGCTGCGCGTCGAAAAGCGTGGCGGCGCTTTGGTTTCGCGGTCGTGCCCTATGATAATGATCGGAGGTGCTAAACCCAGCTGTGTGCCTCAGCTGACTTGAGTCAAGGAGCATCAGCAGGACCAAACACAAGGTCCTTCAACGGTAGTGCCTTGCGTGTGTGTTTTTGAGGTCGAGGATGCTTCGAAAGAAGCGCGTATCCACAGAACATGCCTTCTTTAAATGGTACAAATCAGAAATGGATAACTGCTCACCTGTAACGTCGGCCCCTCTAAACTAATGTCTGCCCCGTATATTGCACGTACTCCACCTTTTGCCTTTTCCTCATGCCGTTTTTCTTTCTCTCCACAACTCCGTTTATCAAACTCGGTTTTCTCTCCCCACCTCATCAAGCCAGTTCGACGTCGAAGTCATTTTTTATTCCCCGTTAGCCAAAAACTTTCTCTTTATTCCCGTAGCGAAACTTCTTTGTGTAATCACGAGGACGGCAATAAACAGCAACTCGTTTCCGGCCGGGCGCCACGCGGTTCGCCGTGTTGTTCATCAGCAGCGCAATAATCAGACCGTACAGCCCGAGCGCTTCCGCGAAAATCAGCATCAGAATCATCGCCACGAAGATCTTCTCTTGCTTGCCGTACGCGCGCGCAGACGCGTCACCGGCAATACCAATAGACAGGCCAGCAGCGAGCGACGAGAGACCGGCGGCGAGGCCAGCACCGAAGTGCATGTAGCCCGAGAAGGCGGAGTACGAGTTGTCCGCGGCGTTGATGTTGTTGTTGATGATCACGGACACGATCAGGCCGTAGATACCAAGAATACCGGCCATCACCACCGGCACGATGCCACGCATGATGCGGTCGGCGTGCAGGATGCCAAGGTGCGCGACACCGACGCCAGACTTCGCGGTGCCGTAGGCGGAGCCCAGGTTGGCGAAGATCAGGGCAGACGCGCAGCCCATCGAGCCGAAGAACGCGGCCGACTGCGGGAACTTGTCGTCGCACGACACCGCAGCGGCGCCACCGAGCAGCACGGCAGCGGCGGCAACGCTCGCAACCTGGTACTTCATTCCTGCACTCCTTAAGCGAATAGTAGAGGTGTCCAAGTCGTTGACATCTCAGGGAATGAAAGTTACACGACGATGCGACGGCTGTACTTTTCTTCCCCTCAACGCATACTTCTGATTGATATCTCAAGTGGTGTTTTTTTTTTGGCGACTGTTTCTTTCAGCGACGTATTTTCTCCTTTTTTATAGTTGCTTTTCATTGGAAGGTGTGGAGCACGCATTGTGTGTGTGTGTGTGCGGGGCGGCAGATGTGGTGAGTGGCGCAGCTCTCAGGTGTCCAGCGGAAGGGGCGCGCACTTGTGGCAAATATTGCTGATGTGAGGAATAAAAAGGCCTCATTTGATGGTTTATGGGGGAGGAAATCGAGTTAATCATTATATCGTTCGAGTGTTCTTGTTGTCTGTGATGCGTCAACTAAGTTGTAGAAAGAAGGAAAACACTTCATAGTGAGAATGAAGGAGGTACTGCCGTGCCGCTGGTGCACCCACGATTTCCTTCTGGTGAGTTTTGCCTTCTGTTCCCGTGCACCAGTGTCGCTGCGCGTCGAAAAGCGTGGCGGCGCTTTGGTTTCGCGGTCGTGCCCTATGATAATGATCGGAGGTGCTAAACCCAGCTGTGTGCCTCAGCTGACTTGAGTCAAGGAGCATCAGCAGGACCAAACACAAGGTCCTTCAACGGTAGTGCCTTGCGTGTGTGTTTTTGAGGTCGAGGATGCTTCGAAAGAAGCGCGTATCCACAGAACATGCCTTCTTTAAATGGTACAAATCAGAAATGGATAACTGCTCACCTGTAACGTCGGCCCCTCTAAACTAATGTCTGCCCCGTATATTGCACGTACTCCACCTTTTGCCTTTTCCTCATGCCGTTTTTCTTTCTCTCCACAACTCCGTTTATCAAACTCGGTTTTCTCTCCCCACCTCATCAAGCCAGTTCGACGTCGAAGTCATTTTTTATTCCCCGTTAGCCAAAAACTTTCTCTTTATTCCCGTAGCGAAACTTCTTTGTGTAATCACGAGGACGGCAATAAACAGCAACTCGTTTCCGGCCGGGCGCCACGCGGTTCGCCGTGTTGTTCATCAGCAGCGCAATAATCAGACCGTACAGCCCGAGCGCTTCCGCGAAAATCAGCATCAGAATCATCGCCACGAAGATCTTCTCTTGCTTGCCGTACGCGCGCGCAGACGCGTCACCGGCAATACCAATAGACAGGCCAGCAGCGAGCGACGAGAGACCGGCGGCGAGGCCAGCACCGAAGTGCATGTAGCCCGAGAAGGCGGAGTACGAGTTGTCCGCGGCGTTGATGTTGTTGTTGATGATCACGGACACGATCAGGCCGTAGATACCAAGAATACCGGCCATCACCACCGGCACGATGCCACGCATGATGCGGTCGGCGTGCAGGATGCCAAGGTGCGCGACACCGACGCCAGACTTCGCGGTGCCGTAGGCGGAGCCCAGGTTGGCGAAGATCAGGGCAGACGCGCAGCCCATCGAGCCGAAGAACGCGGCCGACTGCGGGAACTTGTCGTCGCACGACACCGCAGCGGCGCCACCGAGCAGCACGGCAGCGGCGGCAACGCTCGCAACCTGGTACTTCATTCCTGCACTCCTTGAGAGAGCAGTGGGGCAGGTTAGAACGTCTCTGTACGGTGGTACGTTGTTGACTATTTCGAATGCTGCAATGGTTTGCGTTGGTGAAGCGTCGGGGTCTTACCTTCTTCTTTTTCTTTTTTTGAGTTTGTTTATCGTCCGAGTTGTTGCTGGGCGATTGCCAGCGTCGCGGTCATGGCCAATATTTCGTTGTTTTAGATCGGAATTTGAAGGAGTCATCTGCGCTGTTCTCTTTGGCACGTCTCACTCTGCGTCAACGCGAGAAGGAGCTTGTGCGGTTCTGCGCTCCACGGCTTTTTCCTCCACGTGCGTGGGCTTTCACTACTGCGCACACGTCGTAGTGCGTGTCCAGCAAGGAGTTGTGTGCGGGTTATTCCATGTCTCCGCCGTTTGTTTTTGCACCCCGAGAAGGGCTCTCTCTTTGTGTGTGTGTGTGTCTTTGAGTCGAGTAGCACGCAACCGTAGTGATCAAGAAACGGTCAAATTGAGATCACACCAAAGGAGTCGCGGGGAAACACGCGCTCCCGCCTCTATAAAGCGATCAGTCAGCTGAGCGGACGGGGTTTTAGTGAAGTCGTTTTGAATTATGCGTGCTTTGCGTACTTCGCGGAAATCGTCCTTGCTGTTAGATTGTGGGGTATTCCTTGTGTCTTTCTAACAATGCGGCGGTTGTCTATTTTATCTTCGATGGGCTCTGCAACCGCAGTACCACACCATTCTTCTACCGTTTCATTTCGGAAGTATGGGAGCACCTGCTGATGATCAACTCGTTTCTCCACACTCGCGTCGTTCTGTGAGGCACAAACAACTTATTTATTTTGCTTTCCAGCCCTCTTTCTTGTCTCCTCATCCATTCGGTGATATTTATTAACGTTCAGCCGATTTACGCGTACGCACCACAAACGCCCGTCGTTTGCCCGTCTTTTTGGCCTGTGCTGTCACTCTTTGCAGGGCATCAACGAAAACCAAGCATTCATTTTCTTTCATTTCTTCTGTATCGCAGCTTCACAACACATTCGGCATGCTGCGGAAGTTTGTATTTAACGGGGCCCGGCATCACGGCGGCAAGCTGGGCCTGCTGTTCCTTCTGCTTGGTATCGCGATGCTGTGCCTGCTGCCCATCCTCCAGTCTCGTGTCGCCAAGGTCGATGAGAACGCCGTGGGCCACATGTACCCGCAGTTCACCTTCGGACCCATTGACCAATACCTGGACCCCGCTGTATCCCAACCGCAGCGGCTGGTGCGGGGCCGGCGCTCACCCGGCTCGGAAATTGTCGCCGTGTACGTGAACACCGACTACGCCGCTGCCACGGCTATTGCCAACGCGCTCATCGAAGTTCTTCGCACCAAGGACAACCTCGCCTGCGACGTGCAATTCTACTTTGTGAACAGCACGGAGGAGTGGCCGATTCCGCATTCCTACACACGCGCGGCCATCGTGCTGAACATGTCCTCCATGTACAGCAAGTATTTGTGCTATGACACGTTGGGAAGCAATGGCATCCAGCCGAATCAGGACTTCCCCAACGCTGCCGTTCAGCATGCGTCTCATCGTAGCTTCATTCCTAGTTACCTGTGCCAGAAGCCTGGCGGGCCACCGAGTAAGTTGCAACACCCGTTTTGGCACTACTGGTCGTACCTGGAGGCGTCAATGCAGCTTGCCTCGCACCCGCAGCGGTGGCATCAGATACCGACGCACAGCATCAACACTCTCACCATTTCCACCAACCCCTACTACGGTGAGTCCACCGCAAGGCCAAACAGCGACGTCCCTCACAATCTGGTCGACCTCGTCCTTTTGATAATTATCTCCCTCAACGGCCTAGAGGAGAAATTCCACCACTCCACCTTTGTGTGGCTGCCTGTGTCGTTGCGGCGGTACGTGGAGTACGACGCCGCACAGTTCTGCATTGTCCTCTTTGTGGCATCCATCTTCTCCACGGCCTACGCGGAGTATCAACTGCGAGGCATCACCATTACCCCCTTGTTTGTGGGCCTTCTCCTCACCTCAGCCGGTGCGTCCGCCGCCTTTCACGCCGCGCAGTGGCCCGGTGTAGCGGTGGCGTCTCTTCTCTTCGCTGGCGTGCTGCGCGTTGTCATGCCGCACACGACGAGCGGAATGTGGCTGAGCTTCAACGCGATTGCGCTGTGCTTGCTGATTATCCTCCAGCCCGAGTGCGGCCTCGTTGCGGGCTGCGCTGCTGCTATTCAGGTCTCTTTTATCCACCCAGCTCTTCGCAATCGCTTTGCGATGGCGATGGGCACCGCTGTTGCGTGGGTACTGTGCTACTACTTTGTGTGCCATCTGCACATGCCGCTGTTGGGATTGGCCAGCATTAGTGAGTTGTTTGTTAGCTTTGTTGTGTACCCCAACGCCGTG
Source organism: Leptomonas pyrrhocoris (assembly GCF_001293395.1). Lineage (NCBI taxonomy): Eukaryota > Euglenozoa > Kinetoplastea > Trypanosomatida > Trypanosomatidae > Leptomonas > Leptomonas pyrrhocoris. The sequence goes on from NW_015438370.1 coordinate 689,095, forward strand.
TGGATCACAAGCCGCTTCCTGTGCACTGTGCTTTAGAACTGTGTGGCGGTGGGCGAGATACACCTGTGGTAAAAGAAAGAAAAAAGAGAAGCACTTTGGATATTCACCCACATCAGGCGTCATCATCATGGTAGCCGTTTTCTCAAGAAAGAAAGATATATTGTGACATTTGAAAACGCTTAAGTGGGACTTCCTCAACAACCCACTTCTTCTCACTTCTGCAGTTGTGAAGGAAGCTGACAAGGAGCTCTCATGTCTCGAGAAGGTTCTTTCTTTCTTCCCTTCCCGTGCACCGGTGCACCGGCGCCTGATCCAAAGGCGGACTCGGTGGCACCGTGTTTTTTTTTCTCGTGTCTCCCTTTACGTTCTCAACGATTCTGCTCTTCAATGCTGTGGCGACTTTGACCGTTTCTGTTTCTCCTCTCCCTCCTCTCCCTCCTCTCCCTCCTCTCTCTCTCTTCCACCTCACCCTTATTCGCCATACCCACGTTTGTCGCCCAACGTGCGTGAAACTGATTGCATTCGCTTGTTGTTTCGCTCACCATCACGTGTAGGTTTACTAGGCAAGATGTCGAAGCGCACCGTTAAGATGGGCGTGATGGGCCGCTACGGCACCCGTTACGGCGCCAACCCCCGTAAGCGCGCCAAGAAGCTCGAGGTGTCCCAGCACGCGAAGCACTTCTGCTCCTTCTGCGGCAAGTTCGCGTTCCGCCGCAAGGCTGTCGGCATCTGGCGCTGCGACGGCTGCAGCAAGACGGTGGCCGGTGGCGCGTACACCCTGAGCACCCCCAACAACAGCACCGTCCGCTCCACGGTCCGCCGTCTGCGCGAGCTGGCCAAGATTTAGTGCCGTAAACCGGTTTCGTCTTGTTTTTCTTTTTGCAATTCCACTTTCGTTAAAACAGCACCAACAGCGGCAGACCCTCTATTGAAGAGTCATGGGCGGAAGGAAGGAAATCCAAAAGGAGGCTTCGCGCGCTCTCTTGCGTTAGTGCTGCCGCCTCTCATCATGGGTTTTGGGGCCAGCGAAAGAATTGGGGGCGTTTACGTCTCGCCTTGAGTTGGTGTTGCGCTTCGCCTCCGAGGACATGCCAATGCTTCGGAGATGAAAATGCGTTCGTTCACTTGAGTTCTCCATTTACGATTTCATCTTTCTTTCTCTCTTACCCCACTCGCACTTCGTTCTCGTCCTCGTCTTTTGCCTCACGGTGTGCCGTGCTCACCTCGCTGTACGCGTGTTATGCCTTTGTGGTTGGTTCGTCTGCGTCAGCAAACTCCTGGTTCGTTTTTGAAATTACTGTTCGCTTTATCACTCCATTCGGCTATCGTTGAGGGAACCTTGTTGCGTACTCCTCTGTTTTTTGTTCTGGTTCACACACACACACACACACCATCACTTTATTGTTACTCCTATTCCCCCCCCCCCTACGTCCAAGCAACAACACACAATGTTCAGCTCCAAGTCCGAGTACGATCGTGGTGTGAACACGTTCAGCCCCGAGGGCCGCATCTTTCAGATCGAGTACGCCATCGAGGCGATAAAGCTGGGCAGCACAAGCCTGGGCATCCAGACCCCGGAAGGCGTCGTCCTGGCGGCAGAGAAGCGCGTGCCGTCGACGCTGGTGGTGCCGTCGAGCATGAATAAAATTATGGAGGTGGACGGCCACATCGCCGCGGTGATGAGCGGGATAGTGGCTGATGCCCGCATCCTCGTCGAGCACGCCCGCGTGGAGTCGCAGAACCATCGCTTCACCTACAACGAGCCGATGTGCGTGGAGTCGTGCACGCTGGCGACGTGCGACTTATCGATTCAGTTTGGCGAGAGTGGCGGCAAGCGCAAGCTGATGTCGCGTCCTTTTGGTGTCTCGCTGCTCATAGCCGGCGTGGATGAGAAGGGGCCGCAGCTGTGGCAGACGGACCCGAGCGGCACGTACACACGCTACGACGCCCAGGCTATCGGCGGCGGCGCTGAGGCTGCGCAGAACGTCTTTACAGAGCGCTACCACCGTAACATGACGCTGGAGGAGGGCGAGACGCTCGCGGTGGACATTTTAAAACAGGTGATGGAGGACCAGCTGTCTCCCGAGAACATCGAGGTTGCTGTAGTCCGCGTGGATGACGGGAAGCTGCACATGTACAACCCGACAGAGATCAAGGCTATCATTGCGCGCCTGGCCGAGTAAGCGCGAGGCAAGAAGTGCTGTTCCCCCTTTCTATGTTATTTCCTTTATTGACGTCCTTTCTTTTTCGCTCGCCGTTGGCGTTCTTGACGATGTTCGCTTCTTGAACGGTGGAGCGCGCAGGTTTCTCCTATTTGTCGTGGTGCGAGTCAGCGAATTTGATAGCAAAAGCAGAGATGCGTGAATGTGAAGGAGACCTTTTTCTCGTGCACACCCAGCGGTTGTTTTGTCGGAGAATTCTCTTCTGCACTCCAGGAAATGCAAGACAGTTCTGAAAATCCGCCGAAACGGCCGTGTGGCCCGAGCACTTGTAACGGCGCATTGCCGCTGTGAGTGGCGTATTGATCTTGGCCTCCACTCACACATGCAAGAAGAAAATCCAGCACAACACTCGTTAACCTGCAACACCATAGGAAAGAGTTCTCACATTCTACCTATGCAGCTTCTCAATGGCAGTCTCCTAAAACTCTGCATCAAGTCTTTTTCTCCCACCACCTATACCTCTTCTGTTTCCTTCTTTGCCTTTCTACACTTTCTGTATTCCCCACTCTTTCTCTCTCTTTTCCCTTTTGAACGGTGCGGAAGATACTCAATCAGTGAGTGACTCGTTGGTGCTTCGACGCCTTGGAGTTCGAGCTACTTCGTCTACCTTCTCGCGTTTGCATCTTTAACTATCAAAATTTATACAGTATTGGGCTGGCGTTCATTTAACGGTCATTTCGCATTGAAGAATAGTGCTTCTTTGTAACCACCTCTTCCTTTCTGTGCGTGTCGTTTGCGTCCTCTATTTCACGAACTTTAGAGATTCTATCAAGTAAAGAAAATGTCTGCTGCCGCAACCATCACCACCGCGCAGGCGCCGCCGCCGCAACTTCCGGAGCCGGAGCAGGCGTCCCCGTCGCAGCTGGACGCCGACCCCAACGTGCAGTCCGCCATCCGTTTTCTGCAGGACCCGCGCGCGCGAAACGCACCGGTGGAGTCGCAGATTCGCTTTCTCAAAGGGAAGAGCATGTCTGATGCACAAATCAAGCACGCCTTCTCCAAGGTAGGGAGAATGGTCACACTCGAGAAGATCGCGTCGGTGCGGGCACCAGCGCCGATGAACGCCGCGCTCGGCGGCCAAGCAGCCACGAACAACTTCCAGAGTGGCATGTCCACACAGATTAATTCGCGTCCGCTGTCCCCGGTGGCCCCGCCCACACAGCCGCAGTACACGCAGACGCTCTTCCCTCGTTCCCCGCCACCGCCGCCGGAGGAGCCGCAGGTCAAAGGCGTGGACTGGCGCGATGTGGTGATCGGCACCGGCGCTGCGATCCTCGCCGGCGTGGCAGGCTACAAGCTCTTCAACCGCTACTCCCCGTATGAGATTCGGCGCAAGAGCGACAAGAAGCCGCCGCGGGCCTTCCGGGGCCCCTACGCCGGTCGTCAGCGGTCCATCCCCAACGGATCGTCGGAGAGCGAGACGGACGGCTCCGGCTTTCCGCCACCGCATTTCCAGGCGCCGCCGCTGCCGCCGCCCCCGACGACGGCGCCTGGTGCGCTTGGGCAGGTCGCTGCTGCTGCCGCGGTCGGACTCGCTGCCGAGGCGGAGGAGCTGAAGAAGTTGCAGACGCAGCTGGAGGAGACGAAGGAGGCGTTGACGACCGAGCGAAAGAAGTGCGCCGACTTGGCCGTCTCCTCCGCCAAGATTCGCGCCGAGAAGCAGCAGCTGAGTCGAGCCAACGACCGCCTGACGCAGCAGCTGGACGAACTCAAGAAGGACATGGAGAAGCTGGAGGAGGAGAGGGCGGCCGCTGCGGGGGAAGGGAAGTTGACCGCCACGGAGGAGGAGCCGCCGAGGGAGTCGTCTTCCTCACTGGTGAAGGCGGCGGACGAGACGGCGGAGGGGCAGACGCCGCCGGTGGCGGTGTCTCCCGTGGTGGCCGCTGACCCACTCAACGCGACGGCGGTGGCGCCCCTCGCTGCGGCACCAGAGACGGCCGCTGCCCCCGTTGTTGCTCCCGCTGCTGTTACTGCTGCGGCTGCGACTGCCGTGTCGACGTCGCCAGCTGCGGAGCTTCCAGCAGCGCCGTCAACGTCGTCGCCCGTACCTGAGCCGGCCGTAGAGGTTGCGCCTGCACCTATTGCGGCTGAGGCTGCCCTGACGGCTGTGCCGGAGCCGATGGCTGTGCCCGAGGCTGCGCCGTCGAATCTTGCCGCTATGGTGCCGCCGGCTTTTCTGACTCCAGATCCGATCAAGCCGGGGGCCGCTCCTGCTGCCCCGACGCACTGAGAGGCGGGGCCACGCAGAGGATCAGGTTTTTCTTCCTCCACTCCGCCGCCTCTTCCATTTCGGTAAGATGCAATTGTCTGCACTGCATCGACGGAGGCGTTGGTGGGAAGCAAAGGGAGCACTCGCTTGGTTCCTCCTCCATTGCTGGTTTCCTGCGTTGCTGCCGGCCACCGGTCTCCAAACAAAAAAGACACCTACTTAATTAAAGATGAATGAAATGCTTGTTGACTCTAACCTGTCCACCATCAAATGCAGACAACACACGTCTTCGCTGGTGATGGTGGACTTACACAAACGTATCTTTTTTAATCGAAAACACCAAGAAGAAAGAATAATCCGTGGCTTGCAAGGAGACGCACTCGTGGCTGCGTGACGCGCAGCGCTCCTCACCTGAGTCGTGTCAGCGGTGAACGACTTCATTTCCGGTTTAGCAGCGCAGCAACACCTGAAGGGGTGCTTAGTTAGGCATTGGCACTGCACAAACGGGAAGCGGCTTTGAGAGGTTTCTCGTACTGAAACGACGCACCTGCGGCTTTCTGGTGACACTTATTTCTGAAGGGCGCACTTCGCCCTTTTACATGGTGAGACTCACCAGCATCATCGTTCTCCGCTCTTAATACTCCTTCTTGACATGCGTCTCACAAGCGCACCGAGAACACACAAAGCTGTTGGTTAGAACTGGAAGGACACCCATCGAATAGAGACATATGAAGGCAGATGAGCTGAACCCAGGTGGTGGGGCTGCGCTGCCGATTTCACTAGAGCCGCATCCACCAGCGGCATTCATCAAGCGCTTTGCCATACTGGACTCTTCTGACGAGGGCGATATCGATGTTCCCGCTGGTGACGGGTCCGCCCGCTCGGCAAACCACTTCGATAGCATCAAACTTGACTGGTCCGGCATGCTGGCCGAGAGCAGCGACTCCACGCCCACTCCTCCGCTGCGTGCCAAAACCGCCCTCGCGGCGCCGCTGAAGCCGATGGGGGAGCTCGTCTCCACAGAAGACGGCGTCAACGCACCGGCACCACCAACTGCAGCGAGTGTGCCTGCTGCAACTGGCACAACGAAGCTCATTTCGTCATTTCGGCAACTCGAACTGTTGGACAGTGACAACAGCGATGACGGCGCGGCGTTGGAAGGAGCAGCGCGGACGCCACTGCGCTCTCGGCTTGAGCGCGCGCGGCAGTCGGCGGGCCCAGGGGCGGCGCCGGCGCCGGCCACCCTCATACCGCAGCCATCGGCGGAGGTAGCTACTGCCTCGCCGCAGCTCACCCCGCCGTCCACGGCGTTGCTGGTCGCATCCACAGGGACGACGAACGAGTCCGTTACGGCGACTCGCTCGCACGTCTCGCGCCGTCCCGAGGCAACGTTGGCGACGCATCCCGTGGTGCACGCGTCACCCACTGCTGCCGCCGCTGCCGTTGTGTCCACCGTGCAAACTCCGCCGCCTCCCTGCCCGGCCACGGCAGCCCCCGCACAAGGACCCACGAAAACGCGCGCCTCTCAGCGACGGCCGGCACCGTTAAGGAAACTGAAAAAGGCGCACCAGGAAGCGCCGATTGCAACGACGACTGCCGCTGCTGCTCCTGCCGCACCCACCCGCAGCGCAGAGCCCGACCTCCTCTCTCCTGGCGTGGAGTACACCACCGTGCCTCGCTGGACCAAAGGCATGACGAAGAAAAACGGCGTCTACGTACAGAGCTCCGTTCTCGCCAGCCGAACAGGGCTGTACGAGCGTGGGCTGAAGGGGCTCAAGCGTGCGGAGGAGAAGCGAGAGGAGCTACGCGCGAAACTGGAGGAGGCGGAGCGCAGCGCCACCACCTTCCATCCCGTCATCTCGCCTCGCGCACGCGCGTTGAAGCGCGACGCTCGGTTGGGCAGCGCGGCGTCCGCAGAGCAGGAGATGTCCCCCCAACTGCGGCACCGCCTCCAGCTGCTGGAGCTGCCCGACGAGGCGGCGGCAACGTGTCGGCACAGCCCCCGCATCTCGGCCACGTCGGAGAGAATCGTGAGGGGTTGCCGCGAGCGCAGCAGCGGGGCCGCAGTGCCAGCAGGAGACCGACTCTACCAGGACTACTTCAACCGCCAAGAGGCGATGGAGACGGCGCAGCAGGAGATGCCGCCGTCGCAGCCGCCCGTCGTCGTCCGCTCGCAACGCGAAATTGCGGCGCACATCGCCTCCCTCTACGAGTTTGAGGAGCATCGACGTCGCGCCATCGCCAACGCGCGCGAGGCCCCGCTGCCCGCTGCACCGAAAGCACCTCTGCAGGTGTATGTCGATCCGACCGACTTGGTCCGCCGCCTCACGCGGGCAGCAACGCCGTCGCCGCGGCGGCTTGCGCTGACGCGGCAGACGAGTGACGAGTGCACCTTCCAGCCTCAGCCCAACCCCAACGCCGCGGAATTGGCGCGAGTGGCGCGCCAGCGCGGCCTGCGGCGGTGGGTGCGGCACTTCAGTGGGTCGGAGACGCTGACCCTCTCGGCTCTCCTCGACTACACCGGCCCCGCGAGCAGGGAGGCGCAGTGCGTGGCAGCCGTGCTGTCGCAGCGTTGCTCCCTGCAGTCGGCGTGGACGGTGGAGGAGCTCGTAGCGGCGTTTGAAGGAGCAGAAGACGTGGCCGTGGAGCAGCTCTGGCGTCGCTATCCACCCACGGGCGAAGGAACGTCGTCCACCACCGTCGACCTGACCTTCCACCCGGCGCTCAACGTGCACAGCGCTGCCATAGTGGAGAGCATGGAGCCGGAGCAGCGCTGCGGGCCGACGTACGACCGCCTCTTCCTCGTTGCCAAGTCCAAGCAACTGGCACAGAAGCAGCAGGAACTGGAGGCGGAGCAGGCGACCCTGGAAGCGGAGCAGCGCAGACACGCCATAAAAGAGCGTGTGCAGGCGGAGTGGCGGGCCAAGGAGCGCCGGCGCCTTGACGCTTACCGCGAGGAAAAGGCATGCCAGAATGGTGAGGAGGCGCCGCCCTCCACACAGTCGCCGCGGACGGGCTTGACGGCGCAAAAGACGTCTCGGCGACTGCTGATGCCGTCGGTGTCACCGAAGGACACGGCGCGAGTGAGAAAGCAGCCTTCGCCGTCTCCCACGAAGCCAGCGGATGCACCAACCTACGCCACGAAATACGCGTCCGCGGGCCGTGCTTCTCCTCACTCGTCAACGCTGGTGACTGCGGCGGTGCGTCCGCCGTCGCCTCCACCAACAACAGTCCCACCTTTTCCTCCTGCGAAAATGCATTCGGATGGAAGGATTAGCGTGGAGGACAGGAGCCTCGCAGGAGAGCCGTCTGCCATTCCTCTTTCCACCGACCCCTCAAAGCCGGGAAAAGAAATGATGGACGAGCCAACGCACGCGACAGAGGCACCAACACGGAGGGAGAACCAGGAGTTGAGCAGCGCAGCGGAGGCGTTGCGGCAGCTTCTTGGCGGCACAACTCACTCTTCCGCCCAACCAACGCGCGCTCCTACGAAGGCGGCGGCAACGCAGTCGCACGCCAACTCAACCCCCATGACGCCGCAGGACATCAACCGTCCGCGCGACAGCAAGCCCAACTGCCGCCCTCTCGATGTTGTGTTAGAGTGCGCCGCGCTGCGTGATCCGGCGACAGTGTCGTGCGGCGAGCGAGGGCCGCTGGAGCGGGCCCAGAAGCGTCAATTGCGGGAGCTGGGGCGCCTCTTGTACAATCGCAGTAGAGCTAGAATAGAGGACAAGTGAGGCCGCCCCGCTAGCTGTTTCGCGTGTCGGTATTATTATTGCTGTACGAATTTTGTTCGCCTCCTTTCTTTTCAGAAATAGATCGCGCGTGCACCACCGTCGCAACACAGTCAATGAAAGAAAGACTCGCTTCGAGACAGACACAAAATGAAGACCCAGCGGCTTACAGAGAGTACCAAGGAGGCGTGCTGGCGACAAGAGTAGTCCACATCTAGAACCACCACTGTGTCTCTCACAAAGCCTCCTATTCTCTGTACTGCAGCAGCGAAGTCGGTCCATCAAGCAAGCTTGTGACTTTTCCTCTTCTCTGTTCTTATCGTCTCGTTTGTTTCCTTTGAATCTTGCACATGTTCCTCCACACCGAAACGTGCAAAACCACCGCAGCTCACTATTACTCTAGCGCACTCACATGTCAAGCACTTACGACGTTATCGTCTCGCGCATTCAGGACGCGTTCAAACCTTCCGAGTTGGAGGTGACGGCCATTAGCGAGCGAGAGGCCAAGTACAACGTCCGCATCGTATCTTCCGTGTTCGCTGGCGTCCCTCTCCTTCAGCGTCATCGCATGGTGAATGCCCTATTTGATGAGGAGCTCCGCTCAGGCACCATTCACGCCTTGACGATCTCTGCTAAACCACCTTCGTAAAGGAACGAAAAAAGGATCCCAACAACAGTAAGAAAAAGACAAAGAGCAGAAAGCATCTGCTTCGAATGAAAACCCCTTTACTTATTGCGCTCAGTCCCGTTGCGACGTCTGCGTGTGTCGGCTTTGTTCATTCCTACTGCATCTTCACCAAAACTGATGCTCTCAAAAAGGAGAACGGACAAATTCAACTGGAGCAGGCCGCACGCGCGAGCTTGCAGCCTTGATTATTCTTCTTTTCATCTGCGCTGCCGCCGTGGCCAGTTTCATGCCACGCGGCTCATTTACAGCCTCCCCCCTCCCCCTTTCAGGAAGGCCACGATGCTTCTGCGCCTTAACGACTCTTTACCTCTTCCACCTTCTCTGCCCACCGTCGCATCTTCGCTCTCTAACTTTTCCGCGCTTTTTTGTTTCTCTTCTCGCAATACTTCTTCTGTTTTTAACTTCAACAGCGGCGTAAAACCTCGGCTCCCCACCAAGAACCACGCTTTCGTGACAATAAGCCTTATTTTTCCTTAAAAACCTTAAAATAGCGCACAGATTGGTACTAACTTGTCGTAGGAGTGAAGCCAGTGAGCTCCGTCAGCCCCTCGCGGAAGCGTAAAAAGGTAAATGTAAAGTATAAGTCTTTTCAATGGAAAAAGGTTTGGCAAGTGCCTAACACCGTGTCCGAGTCGTAAGTGATCTCTAATGAATCCCTGCGCAGTTATGCTTCAACAATTTTCCTCCCCATCCTTCATTATTGTATCGCTGATGGAAAATGATAGCTAACAAGTTTAGGTGAGCAAGAGTGTCCAAGACCGAGCACTAAATATTTTAACGACCCGCCCGCCCAACCCAGTGAACCTAACAGCGCGGTACGGAGTCCCGGTAATAGTTTTCATTTTCCCATTGATTGTTTTTCGTTTCCCAATTTGACACGCACAAATGCTAGCAGCCTCTTTGCCGCCACGGAGTAAGTCTAAAGAGGAGGTTTCGAGAGTAGCGAACTTAATGGAGCTGGTCGACTCCATAAGAACATTTGTCATGTAAGGTTGGGTGGGGATCTCTGCTAGAGGGCGCCAGACCAGAACCGAGTCACGTGGGCCCTCACGAAATGTAGTTTTCTACCAAGCTAAAGAGAAATGGAATTTCCGGAATGGGCTCGTCCGCCCAAATCGCAAGAGCATCGTGAGATGGTCACGACAGGCAGGAAAGCCCGTTTCTTCTTGCCCCTTCATCCTCCGTTCGTAGCTCGAGCAAGACAATCAAAGATGAGTGGGATCGTTTCTTACTAGGCTGGCGAATGCGGTAGCTACCTTTGATCTGCTCTCGCTTCTCTACAGGGCAACCTAGCACAGCCACCGTCCTGTTGTATGGGTCGCTCTATGCAGTGAGTAAGAAGAGAGGAGTGAGGCAGGAGCGGAGAGAGTGAGTCAGCATCGTGCAGTGGGAGCGACATGTAGCGGCCGCAGAGACTTGACGGCCGAAGGCGCAGACATTCGCGCGACTACAATCGCCGCCCGCGTACATCGCCTCCAGTGCGCGGCGCACCGCCGCACTGTCGTCGCCGTCGGCCTGTGCGAACGCGCGCTCCAGGTCCTCGGTCCACCGCTGGCGGTACGTCCACGTCTCCGCCGGGTTCTCGCGCAGGTGCAGCACCGCACCCCAGCCCTCCAGCGACGCGTCCGTGAACACCACGGCGTCGTAGTCGCCCTCGTCCAGCGTGGGGTGGCGCTCGTCGGAGATGGTGCTCCACGCGTTGCGCGCCAGCTCGCCGCCAATCTCCTGCAGCGAGCGTGCCACGGCCGCGTCCAGGTACGGCACCGCGGCGTCCCAGCCGAACCCACGGAAGGTCAGCCGGTAGATCCCCCGGTACGCCCTCAGCAGCTTGAAGGCGCGCGCGGGGTTCAGCTGCGTCGTGTGCAGCGCAAAGAAGATCAGCGAGATGAGCGACGCGAGGCTGCGGATCGTGTGCCGGGGCTTCCGCAGCGCCAGCTGCAGCTTCGCCACCGTCTTCACCGAGTTGCGCACCAGCCGCTCGCGGCCGTTCCACGTGTACTCCTCGCCGAGGAACACCGTGTTCTCGCTGGCCAGCGCCAGCAGCTCCGCGTCCGACATCGCCTCCAGCTCGTCGCGGTTCGGCGACGTCATCAGGTTCGCCGCCTTGATGCGCGCCACAATGCTGCGCACCGCGCGCACGAACTCCGCCTCCTCGCCCTCGCGGGCGGCAACCAGGATGTTGTCGATGAGGGTGCTGATCGTGACGGGCGTGTCGATGTCCACGATCACCCACGTCACTGCCTGCCCCACCGCAACACTCCACCGCGCACCAGTCGGCAGCGTCCGCAGCCGGTAGTAGCGCCCGTCATGCTTCGCACGAAAGACGAACCTGTTACGCAGCGTCTCCGCAATCGGGATAGCGTCGTAATAGGCCTCGAAGTCTATCTGCAGCATGTAGCGGGCGCTGCGCAACCTCTGCCGGCGGCCGAGCCGCGTGTCGTAGTGCACGCGCGGCACCTGGTGCTTCGGGATCACCCGGTTCAGCAGCGGCTCCGTGATGAGCCGCCGACGGCCCTTCAGCTCCGGCACCGTGAACACGTTGACCCCGTGCACGCCGTCCGGCAGCTGCACGCAGCCGGGCCCCAGCACACCGGCGGGGACGGGCTCGAACTTGCCCATCTCCACCGCGCGCGCCACCTCCGCCGCCGTCAGCGCGCATGGCTTCACCGTGCGCGACGTGCGCAGCCCGTCGAAGAAGCGCGTGTCGAGAAAGGGCTGCACGCGCAGCAGGAAGCGCTTCGTCCGTGCCCGGTGCGTGGGCATCGCCAGTACCGCGGCCATGTCCAGCGGCGTGTTGTGCTTCAAATGCAGCGGCCAGCTCCTGACCGCTGCGGGCATCTCCTCCACCGTCCGGATGAACCCCGTCATCCGGGCCACCATCTCCGCCACCTCGCGCGCGTCGATGCCAAGGTTGTGGCACGATGAGTCCTGCGAGCGGTAGCGGAACAGTGATGTCGCGGCCTCTAGGGGGTCGGGAATAGCGCCCGGCTGGCGCCGGCCCGCGCGGCTTCTGCCTCCGCCGTAGGCTGCTGGCCATACCCAAGATAGCGCAACAGAGTGGTGGGCTTCGCATGCCCGGAGATTACCATGAGGTCCCGCGACGGGACCCCCGCTTCCGCCATGCACCGCAGTGCACCCTTGCGGACAGAGGGCAGCTGCGCCCCCTTCAACACTCGCCCCAGCTCGCTGGCAACGAGACGCCGCAGCTGTTCCGTGTGTGGCGCGAACAGCTCCTCCGACGGGCGGCGCTGGACCAGCAGCTCCTGCAGGACCGCGCCCATCTCCCGTGTCAGCACGGACGGCACCGGGTACGGGCCGCGCTTCTTCGCGCCCTTGCCCCGCCGCACCGTGATCGTCACCCGCAGCCCCGGGTCCGCGGCCTTGCGCTGGCGCATCGACAGCGGCGGCGCACCCTCCGGCTGTGGCGGCGGCCCGTTGGACGGGAACACCGTCACGTCCTTCGCGCGCAGCGTCGCAATGTCGCACGCGCGCGCCGCAAAGCCCCACATCATGGCCAGGAAGAGCGCCGCGCGCGGGTGCGGCAGCCGCAGCCGATCCAGCACGCTCCTCACCTGCTGCAGCGTGAGGAAGGGTGGTGCGTCCGGCACCGACTCGCGCATGTAGCGCTGCACCGAGCCAAACGCGCTGCGCCACTCCGGGTCGTCCTGCAGCCGGATGCCGCGCCGCTGCGTCGAGTAGAGGGGCAGGTCGCGCAGCGCACCCGCCACCCCAGCAAACGCCTTGGACGTCGTGGCCCACTTCCACCGACGCGCCCGTGCCGTCGCCATGATGAGGTCGATGCAGGCGCACGGCAGACTCATGCGGAGCCGCTCGCTCGACATCGCCTTGATGCGAGCCAGCCACCGCAGGTGGTGCTCCCGCGTGTCGGGCCGCACCGCGTTCCACGCCAGCTGCGACACATGCGGCGGCTTCGTGGAGAAGAGGAACCAGTTTCGCGGGCAGGCCTCGGCCTCCTCGGTGCCCGTGAGAGGCCTGCCCTGCATGTTTAAAGGAGCGGCTCGTAGGTCCTCCAGGGCACGTGTCGCCTCTGCCGAGATGTTGCCATCCATGTCGGCATACCCGTCCGCCTCGCGGGCAGGTCCCTCTCGTGTGGCGCCCTCGGCGCCGTCGCCCGGCCAGTGCTCGCGGCGACGCAGCGGAGACAGCGGCTGCGCTTCCAGGTTACGCACGTCCCCTTCCTCATCGGGGACGTCGTTCTCCTCTTCGCGCTGCTGCGCGCTGCGTGGGACGGGGACGTAGCGCTCGGCGTTTCGGGACACGCGGTGCGCGTTGGCCAGGCGATAGTGGGTCATACCATGCCGGATGTATGCCCCCACCGTTGCCTCCTCGGCGCTACGCGTCAGCTCGTAGTAGCTGGGGTACCGCACCCCGTCCATGTCCCGTGGCGCCTGCGTCAGCCGCGCGCCAAGCACAAACTCGTACCGGCCCACCTGGCTCGGCAGTCGTCCCAGTCGCGCGCCGCGGACCAGGTAGCACTCGTCTACCCCAGGCCCCAAATCGCGCGTCGCCGCTCCTCCGTCCTCCGGACGGAACACAAAGCCTCCTTCGCCGGCGTCTCCCTCGGAGTCTCCGGCCTCGCTGCTGCTGCTGCTGCTGCCGCTCCGGCTGCTGCTGTTGCTGTTCTGACCGGGGGTCGCACCCGCGCGGTCCAGCACGTGTACCCGCTTGTGCAGGAGCTTCAACATCTCCTGCACGCTGTAGGGCTGCAGCTCGCGCAATCCGTGGCGCATCCGCTGCATGTTGAGGGCCGAGTCGCCAAGGCCCCGCGGCACACCGTCGCCGCACATCGCCAGCGCGGTCGCCGCCCAGAGGTGGTCAATCACCCCCTCGTACACCTTGCGGGCGGATCGGTTCGCCTTCGCCAAGGTCTCGTCGGCCCACCCGGCCACGGGTCGCCCCGGTGCGTCACCCACGCTACGTTCGCGTCGGGTCCGTTGCACTCTCGCGGGCACTGTTTCGGGCTGCTGCACGGGCGCCGCCTCCAAGCGGCGCAGCACTGCCTCGTCCTCCGCCTCTCTCTCCGCACGCGTAGGGCGCCTCGCAGGCGGCCTCTGGGGTGTCGGCGGCGGGTTCGTCACGTCCGATCGGCGGGCGCCTCGCTGCACCGCCGCTCTCGGCGTGGTCGCGCTCTGTCGCGCGCGTGCTGTGGTGGCGGCTGTGGGCTGACGCGCGCGCGCGGTCTGTGTGCGCGCCGTCTCCGCCCTCGCCCGCCGTGCTGCTGGGGCTGCCGCGGATGCCGTCCGCCTCGCAGCCTGGCGTCTCGCCGGCGCCTTCCTCGGCGCAGCGCCGCCCGTGTGCACAGCCGGGCCCGCGACCCGCTGTGCCCAGCTCCTCGTCTCCCGCTTCCACGGCGCGCGCTCGATCTCATCGTAGAAACGATCGCAGCGCGACACGGGGTGGCTGGTGAGCACCTTCCGCATCTTCTCGTGGAAGTACTCGACCGGCGGGTTGTGCTTCTTCGCCGCGTACAGCAGGCGGCGAAGGCACCGTGGCAAGTCGCGGCGGTCGACGAGCCGCGCTTGCAGGTGGTGGAGGAAGAAGTTGGCGGTCATGTACAGACCGCAGTCGTCGCTGTAGCGCTCCTGCCGCGGGCACTGACCCTTGACCATCCGCAGGCCCGGCCACACGCGCGCAAACACGGAGCGCAACTTCTCCTCCACCACGGGGGACGGCGCGGAGTCGTATGTGGTCAGCACACCGGCGATCCAATGCTTCATGACGAAGATTGGGAAGTAGAGGACACCCTGACGGCGCACCTTCTCCACGAGCGTCTTGACGCGCTCGGGGGCCAGGTACACCATCGTGTCCGACGGAACGATCCTGAGAGCGGGGAGATACCGCGCGTAGATCACATCCAACTCGACGTTGGACGTTTTCCCCTCGCGGAGATCACCACCCCACACCTCCTTCCGGAAGGCGCGGGGCACATCTGCGGTGGCGCTCGCCGCAGTCGGCGCAGTGCCGCCTCCCAGCCTCAGGACGGCGCGCGGCCCGCCGGGACTCAGTTTTTTGAGAGCTGAGTCTCTGGCATATCGTCACCGCCGCCGCGGTACGAGTGGCTGCCGTAGCCACCACGACCGCCGTAGCCGCACCGGGCACCGTAGCCCTGGTAGCGCCGGGCCTGGTTGTTGATCGCGCTCTTCACGCGATTCATGTTTGGCACGATGCCCCGCGCCCCGGTGTACGCATCCGCGAGATGTTCTCGCGGATCTCCTGGGTGAGGGCCATCCCCACCGCGCGCTCCTCCTCGCGGAGCGTCTGCACGCTCTGGGAGAGCGTCTCCAGGTAGCCTTCCAGCCCGGACAGGTCCACCACCGCAATCTGGGTGCCGTCGGCACCGTACACCGGCGCCGTCGCGCCGCCTCCCTCCAACAAGTCCCGCCCCTTGCGTGGCCGGCGGTAGAGCTCCTGGCGTGGCTCCTTCTCGCGGGCCTCGCCACCAGCCTCCAGGGCCTTACTCGCCTCTCGCGCGTCCAGGCGAATTTGCAAGTTCTTTGGGGAGAACTTGTCGATGGGAGGGAACAGGGGGAGATCCACTTCGTCGAGGATCTCGCGCCACTCCTTCATGGCGGCCGAAGGCATGCCGGACACGACAAAGGCGTTGTAGCGGTACAGCCGGGTGTCCTCCGGCTCGTCCACCATGAGAGAGATCCACTGCAGGACTCTCTTCTCATAGGTGTCGGTGGCACTTTCGGGGCCCACGAGACCCAGGAGGATGGCCGCCCCCGAGGCGACAACCGGCGACAAGAGCTTGGCCTCCAGCGCGGCGATGTACCGCTCCAGGGCACGGTTCAACGCCCCGCTCGTCTTTGCGTCGCGGGCGACGTCCTGGTCTTTCTCCAGGAAGGCGTTGAATTTACGGATCTTCGGATCCGTAAACTCCCGCTGTGCCTCCAGCATCTGGAGCTTCACGTTAGCGGGCTTGCGGGTGGGTGACTGGTTTCTTGGCGGCTCGGACACCAGCCTGTCCGTCAGCGCGACAACGCGCTGCATGTACTCCGCCCTGCTGAGCACCCCCTGTCGGTGCAGCATCTGCACCTGTTTCGCGGCTGTGGCTGTCCGCGCGTCTTCTAGGAGGGGAGTGACATCGATGTCGTCGTTCTCCTCCGGAGGCTGTCCGCCAAGCGGGATCTCCTCGTGGCGCTCCTGGTCGCTCATTTCTGCGGTAAGCAACGACCCTCGTGGGCAAAAACAAGAACTTGTACTCGAAAACGCTCGAAAACGTTCAGCGCGAAACAAAGCCTTCACTTGTATGCTTTATCGCGTGAGCAGAGTTACCATGTTCGTGTGCGCAGGAGAGGAAACGAAGAAGAGAGACAACGAGGAAGAAGAGTGGAGAGCACATGTGGAGGAGAAGAGGAAGACCGCTAACGCAATCAGCAGAGGGAAGAATCACAACCACAACATCTGAACAGGGGTGGATCACACCACCGGAAGAACGAGCTCGCAGCCACCTCACACGAACACATATACGCACGCAGAACGGTCGTGAAGGCGCGGGCAACGAAGCTGATAAATTCCTTCAGTGCGTTGCGGAGCAGAACAGGTTTCGTGCCTCACGGGTCTGACTCTTGACCACGGCGTTTGCCAGGGACCTGTCCTTCCCCGTCTGGAGGGGCGGGTCGCGCGTTTTCCGCCGATGCGGCGGGGGGTACAGCGGAGCTTGCGGGTTCCGCACGTGGCTGGGGGGCACATACGAAGGGCATTTTCCTGAAGGAGAAACTATTTTCACACTTCTTTTTTTCTGATTTCTGCGAAGAGCCGTTGCCACTGAAGTGCGCGAGTGGACGTGGCGCACATTTGCCTCGTTTCTTTGTAGCAGATGTGCAGTTCCTCACGTCCGCTTGCTTTTAAACGCCTCGCTCGAAAGACGGCCCACCACAACGAAGACGAGTTTCACTGTCATGGGAAAGCAGAAGATTGGCAAAATGCAACGAAAAAAAGGTGATGGCTGTGCGAAAGGGAAAGTGGCTCGGTGACGGGTTTTTATGTTTAAATGATGATCGTGCACAACACTCGGTGTCCGGCTTGGCCTTAACGCTAGTAAAAGCGCAGAGAGGCGAGACAAACACCATGGCTTTGTTTCTCACCTTTAGTAGCGTGACTACAACAGAAAAGGTAGATGTTGAAGCGGTGTCGCGCCCCTTCCTGTGAAACCGGTCAACCCAGAATTCCACAACAGATTCATACTGCTATGTTTTTTGTTTTCATTTATGTTTCTCGCCGTATTAATCTGATCTACACGCTTTCTTACATCTCTTCCTTTCTCTTGCATTGAAATAATAATAGAGAAGAACGTGCATTCAGAAAACTGTGTATAATACTGGCGGCAGCTTCTTTTATTATTATTATTATTTTCATTGGTTTGGCCGCCTGCCCAATGCCAAAGCGACAGCGCGACGAGGAAACAAAGGACGTCCATGTTGAGTCTTCGCTGGAGTCGGGACGAAAGTTCGAGGCCTACATCCGCGGATGGGTGCGGGAAACAACGGAACCCCAGGTCGTGCGTCCGTCCTCGTTGCCTCCGCTGATGCCTCTGCCGGCTCTCATCTGCTCCCCAACGGATGCGCTACGCTCCACAATAGCTGCAGCGCTGGTGGCGCCCACTCCCGTAATCGTGGACAGCGTGTCTGCGTCCGTTTCCCATATCACTACTGCTGCTGCCGCCGCTGCATCTCACGCTGGGCCCACGTCAGGCACCGCCGTCGTTTACGACGATTGTATGCTGGAGCACACCTCACCAGATCCGTCCGACTACGAGCGCCCTGCACGCCTCAGTACCACGCTGGACCACCTCGCCGCCGTGGGCCTTCTCGCCTGCTGCCGGCGCATCCCGGCGCGCACCGCAAAAACGAAGGAACTGCGGCGCGTCCACTCCCGTGAGCTCGTCGACACCATCGATCAACTGGATTTCTTCATGGGCATTCGCGATGAGAAGAGCGGCGTCATCGGTCAGGACCTCTTTGCCAGCGAGCACACCTCGCGTGCGGCACGGATGGCGGCGGGGTGCGTCATCGAGGCCGCCAAAGCCGTCGTCAGTGGAGTCAGCACCAACGCCTTTGCGCTGATTCGTCCACCGGGCCACCACGCAGGGCCGGGCAACGCGTCGGGTTTTTGTTTGTACAACAACGTCGCGGTTGCCGCCCGCGCTGCGCAGGAGGAGATGATAGCGCGGCGCCGTGGTCGTGATAGCGGTGCTAGTGGCGGCATCGCCAAGGCCGCGGATTGTCCCCGCATCCTTATTCTTGACTGGGACGTGCACCACTGCGACGGTACGGAGAGCGTGTTCTACGACGATCCTTCGGTGCTGGTCATCTCCATCCACCAATACGGTAGTGGCCGTGGCCATGTTCTTCGCAAGATGCCCTCTACTGAACTCACGCCGAAACCACCTCTCGCTGCAGACTCCACAACGTCGACCAGCAAGGAGGACATTGACGTGAATGAGCTCGCCGTCCTCCTCGCTTCCTCAGAGCAGGATGAGGACGTACCTCAGAAAGACACGGGCGCAACAGAAGCGCAGCAGGTTACGGCTGTGCCTCAAACCGTAGCGGAGGCAATGAGGCCACCCCCGCCGCCACCGTTTGAGGCCGCCGAAAGCCGCCGCCCGCGCAAACAGGTTGACTACAACAAACTGGCTGCAGAGCTGCAAGACGACGGTGCCGACGACATCGCCGCGCTGTTCGGTGTGGATGTGAAGGCTGCGGCTTCCTCCTCCTCCTCGACCTCATCGTCGTCGTCCGCGTCCGTCGGCGATGCGGCGTCCTCCACTGCGGCCAACGACGGGCAGAGGAAAAAAGCGCACTACGCGGGCGATACCGTCGGTCTTTCCTTTGACGAGACGCCGCCGCTGGGGGCACCGAGGGAGGCGGAGGAGCCGTTCTACCCCGGCACCGGACACATCACCCGCGTGGGCGGAGAGACGGTGGAGAAGGCGACAGGCCGCAACATCAACATCCCGTGGCCCACGCACGAGATGGGCGACCTCGAGTATGTGCAAGTGATGCACGATCTTGTCCTACCAGCGGCGCGGGAGTTCGAGCCGGAGTTGGTGTTCATCAGCTCTGGCTTCGACAGCGCACACGGGGATCTTCTCGGCTCCATGTCTCTCAGCCCTTCCGGTTTTTACATTATGACACGTCTCATGGCGACCAACTTTCCGAAGCTGGTTGTTGCTCTTGAAGGCGGCTACAACGTGAAGAACGTGGCGCTCGGCTCCGAGGCGGTGATGCGTGCGCTGCTGGAAAGCAGCGGCAATCCCGTCGATCAACTTCCCCGAACACGAATGCTGTGGTTCCAGGCCGCTGCTCTGGTGGCAGAGGTAAAGAAGATGCACGCACCATATTGGAAATGCTTCTCCGACCCGTAGATTTGACGTGCGTAGACCGGATCGGTGCTGTTGCACGGCACAACGCTTGCATATCGCTGCATAACAAACCCACTACGCCCAGACGTTGGCCCGTGCGCGTTCCAAAAGAGCTTTCGGCGCACCTCCCATGAAGGCTGAATATCGACTACAGTGTTTAGCAGCTGCTACATTGTGGATGTATCCGCGGAGTCAGACGGAAAGACAAATGAGGTAATTCTTCAGCAGGCGCTATTGCGCTGTAGCAGTGGTAAGACTTAACAAGCGAGACAACGGAAGCGGCGACGGTCTCGGTCAACAGGTGCACGCAAACGTGTCGTGCTGCCTTTTAAAACTCCCATATCTCTATGCAGCAATTGGTTTCACACCGGGAAGCTGTTTCATACGCTTTCTCTTACTCTACAAGTAAAGGACATAAGTTGTTTCTTATCGTTCCACTTCGACCTCTTCTCCTTCTCCCAGATCTACCATCAGCGCATTACACATTTCTTCCAGCAGACGAATTCAACTTCAACACCAATAAGCAAACATACGCGATCACACGCACAGTTCCGCACTCAGAAAAACAAAGCCTCTCTTCACGAAGATGTCGCTTAAGGGTCATATTGAGGACTTCACTGCGTCGCTCTCCTCCGGTTCGCTGGGTGATGCACGCAAAGCACTGTCGCGCCTAAAAATGGACGGCATTGCTCAGATAATGAGCTTCATGCGTTCAAAGTATTTCACGAACGAATGTCGCATACCGAGTGCTGTGTGTCCGCAGATGAGACTGGACACGGAGGCGCTGACCAGCCACTTTTACACGGAAGAGAACTGTGGTGGTGTGATGGTATCAAACAACCACCTGGTCTACGGGATCACAGCGACGAAGGCATGTTCAACTCTACAAAGGATTGCGCATTCGCTATGGTGGGCAGATCGGTGCGGACTGCCGCTGTGTGTCACTGTCAACAACGAATGCAGTGACGTGCTGGCTCTTCTCACAGCTCGTGTAAGGGACCGAGTGGAGGAGCTGCGCATCAAAGTCAACACAAAAAATGCGTGCGTTCGAGGATCCGCAACGGAGCACCAGCGAGGCCACTCAGGTCCACCAGGGCACTGTTTTGGGAGATAACGACCTCGCGGAGTAGCGGGCAGCTGTTCAGCCCATCGATGCTGCGGAGTCCTCTACAGGGCCTCACAGAAAGCTTCTCGAGGCTCGGCGCACCAGCGAGGCCACTCAGGTCCACCACGGCACTGTTTGTGGAGATAATGACCTTGCGGAGTAGCGGGCAGCGGTTCAGTCCATCGACGATGCGCAGTTCTTCACAGTTGTTCAGAGTAAGCTCCTCGAGGCTCGGCGCACCAGCGAGGCCGCTCACGTCTTCCAGGGCACTGTTTTCGGAGATAATGACCTTGCGGAGTAGCGGGCAGCTGTTCAGCCCATCGATGCTGCGGAGTCCTCTACAGGCCCTCACAGAAAGCTTCTCGAGGCTCGGCGCACCAGCGAGACCGCTCACGTCTTCCAAGGCTTTGTTTTGGGAGATATCGATCTCGCTGAGCAGCGGGCAGGTGTTCAACCCATCGACGTTCCGTAATGCACAGAACGCCGCTTTGACGATCCGAAGTGAAGGCGCACCAGCAAGGCTGCGAGTGCTCTTTAAATATTTGTTGCCCAACACGTCAAGGGTGCTGAGGAAGGGAAAGTTGCCGGGACCGTCTAAGTTTCGTATATCACAAATCTTTGCGATCAGAGTTTTGAGGCGCGGTGCGCTTGCGAGGCCTGAAAGAGTCTGGAGGTGTTGATTGTGGGAGACATCGAGTTCTGTGAGCATCGGACAGCTCACCAAGTCAGTAACCGACTGTATTCCACAATGGGTGACTGTCAAATGTTGAAGGTGCTGCGATTCCGCCAGCACAGAGAGATCCGTTAGCTCCATAAAACCACGAACGCATATCTCGCTAATTGGCATCTTCGCTGCAACGCGTAGGGGGTGATTCACGTGATCAACACCACGAGAGTCACGAACATGTCCACTGAGCACAATTGACAGCTTTGTCACGTGTGGAAACGCAGAAAGCGCAGAGAGAACGTCGCCGCACTGATCGTCGCATGTCAGCCTCGAGGAGCTTACTCTGAACAACTGTNNNNGCACGCGGGTTGCTATCATGCAGTATTCTTTTTTGTTTTCTATTACACCTGCCCGCTACTCAACGAGATCGATATCTCCTATTACAGCGCCTGGGACCTGAGCGGACTTGCTGGTGCTCCGAGCCTCGAGGAGCTTACTCTGAACAACTGTGATGGACTCCGCAGCATCGATGGGTTGAACAGCTGCCCGCTACTCCGCAAGGTCATTATCTCCGAAAACAGTGCCCTGGAAGACGTGAGCGGCCTCGCTGGTGCTCCGAGCCTCGAGAAGCTTTCTGTGAGCGCCTGTAGAGGACTCCGCAGCATCGATGGGTTGAACACCTGCCCGCTACTCAGCGAGATCGATATCTCCTATAACAAAGCCTTGGTGGACCTGAGCGGACTTGCTGGTTCGCCGTCACTTCGGACGCTCAACGCGGTGTGCTGTAATATTCGCAGTGTGAACGGGCTTAACAGCTGCCCACAGCTCAACAACCTCGATCTGAGGGGAAACAGACGCTTGACGGACATCCGTGATCTTTCAAGGTCCACCAGCTTAAAACACTTAGATGTACATGGTACAAATGTGAAGGACACTCATTTTCTCAACTCCTCCGTAGTGGTCCAATTGTAGAGTATAGCAGGACGACGACACAACGACTGGTGCAAAGATCGTTTTCAAAGGTTCCTTTTTTCTGAGCTTATCAACTCCGTCGCACTGACGAGGAATGTGTGCGACCGAGTATCCCTTGTGCTGCCATCGTTTTCTATTGCAACTGGTTTCTTGCATCGTATACGAGTGCACCGTGTGTTATCTGCATCTATCACTTTTTGTGCAGTTTCTGCCTCCGTGCCTTTCGAGTAAAACTGCAGCTTTTATCCCAACGGTGTGTGTTGAAAGCGCCCCTGCACGGACCATGCCAGTTGACAGAGGGGATCCGGATAGTTTCCTCCGATCGCAGGGGCGTTCTCTTTTAATCATCCCAGTGTTGTATTAATCGTCTTCTGTCAAACCTATCAACATTGAGGCCTTGATTATCGCTTGTTGTTTGATTTCTTCTTGGTGGCACAGTTGAGCAGACTCCCTGCTGTCGCAACATTCGTAAATGCGCAGGTGACGCTTCAAACCTTTTTTCTTCTCACCAGTTACTCTTTGTTCAGCGATCTTTTTTGTTTTTGATGCTCCTCGATGCCGTAGCCTCCTTTTTCTTTTCGCGGTTTCGAAGTGTTGCAGTGCTTGAACTGTTGCTTCTAAATCACGAATTCTGTCAAAAATCCATCTCGGTAAAAACAATCTCTTCTTCTTTTTGTATGCATAGCTGAGCAACATCAGGTTGAATAGCGTTCCTTTCCTGCTACTTGTTGTGTACAGTGGCTTGCAGGAAACCGACTGGCGAACCGACAAGTACGCATCTGCTGATGTGCTTTCTATTGTCTTTCTTTTCTTTTGCCATACACGTTCACCAAATAATAACAATAACAAAATCACACCGCAAAGAGTGTTGCACTTGGTAAAGCGGAATACGGTCATACGACAAGATCTCACGGGTGCGAAGAGAGCGCATCAGGATTCTATTACAAGTAAATGGTGTCCTGTGGTGACTTTTCATCTGCAACGCTTATGTGTGTAAGGGATAGAGGTTGAAGCTGTTGCATTGCTGGTAATGTCACATTTATCGTTGTACTTTCCTCGATGTTCTCTCCTCGCTCTTCACTTGACGAGTTTTGGTCTCCTTTCGTTTTGCCAGACGCGCATTTCGCCCTTACAGCAAACTGCCTTCAAGAGTGCTGAGATCACAGGTGAAGGACGTAGCGCACCCTGTTTCTTCTCAAGCGGCATAGTAGCAGAGCAGTTTCTGTTCCCAGGTGCTTCCACCGGTGCGTGTGCTTCGTCGGGAAAGGAATGAGGTGAGGCAGCACTTCGAACCCACAGATGCGCTGAGGCCGGCATCTACAACGGCTGTGTAGCACGATTGACTTGGTGCTACAGCGGCAGCGCTGCCCTTTCTTTGCCACGTTAACAAGCAGCGGATTAGAGCAATGCGATCATCGAGCAACTCTGCTCTCCCGGTACTGTGTGTTATTATAGTCCCAGTTGCTGAGAGCTGCCTAGCAGGGAAAGTGTGATGCTACAAAAGGGGATGCTAAATGAGAAGAAAAGCTGACTCCTGCGCATTGATGTGCGTTGCGTTTGAAAAAGGTGGAGACCAAACAGAAGTGGCTCGAACATGCCGAGTGCAGCGTCTCAGTTGTATCACAGCTCTTTCCTTTCTATATTACTTGGTAGTGGATTGTCACTGCCGCACTCTCAGCGCTGCTTTGCATTCTCTGAAGAACAGGCCAAGAAGAAGAGGGTGGAGTACGGTCATTCTTTGGTCAACATGTGACTCGATGCAAGAAGACCCAGGGGCCTTTTTTACCGTCTTTATGATCCGCTTTGCAAAACGCAACGCTTGATTGGTTGAAAGAAGAACCGTCAGTTGTAACGTTGCCAGCCTTCCTCTATGTAGCAAGAGAGAAGACCAGAACGGTTGATCTTCCGAGACTTGAAATCTTCAAAAGCGAAATAAATATCTGAAGTGAGGTACTTAGACGGAGAGAGAACGAGGTGACGATAATTTATAGCAGG
>NW_015438371.1:0-31724 GCF_001293395.1 Leptomonas pyrrhocoris
ATTACCAGCAATTCAGCAGTACCAACCTCTGTCACTTACACGCACTAACGTTGCAGATGAAACGTCACTGCAGGGCACTATATCCTTGCAGTACGAACTAGCTGCGTTGCGTGCGCACTTGTGAACGCCTCCCGTATGACCTCCTTCCGCTTTTCCATCACGTTCAACACTCTCTGGGGGTGATATTATTATTGTCCTAGTTCAGAAACTTTGTACGTACAATGGGCAAGAAATCAAAGGACAGATGAATTCGAACGTGGGGTTTTGCGCAGCGGGCAGTACCAAAGAGACGCTCTTCTCCCTGTCGTTGCCCACCGACGCATACAAAAAGAAGAAGGGGATTGTTGTAATCCACCCGGAGTAATGGGACATTATGCGGTTTAGAAGCGACAGTTCGAAGGACCTGTACGCCCTGAAACGCCTCGAAGCCACGAAAAGAAAAAGAGGGGTACGGCATCGATCGAGCCAACACTTACAAAAAAAAAAGAGCTCAAAAGTAAATATGAGCCCGCAAAAAGAAGAGCATTATTATTGTTTTGGAGGCGCAGCCCACCCATTTATGAGTGTTGCGACGGTGCGGAGTCAGCGCTGCTGTGCCACCGAGTATCAAAAATAAAGACAGTGAGGATGAAAGCTGAACGCCTGACCGGTTGAAAAAAAAAACGCTTTACATAACACTGGGACTGTTAAAAGAGAAAGCCCCTGCAAACTTCGGAAACTACCCGGATTTCTACTTTCAATCGGCATAGTCCATGCAGCTGCGCTTTCAAAACATACCGCTGGCGTAAAAGGCGCAGTTTTAATTACGAGGTATGCAGGCAGCAAACAAGAAAAGGAGAGCGATTCGAGAGCGGAAAGCTATCGAAAGAGAAAGGTACAAAAATGAATAAAAAGGAACAAAACGGAAAGAAACAGATGACACCGCAAGGGGTAATTGATCACAGAGCATGCACAGGTCCTGATTACCGGCGACGTCGAGGTTGGTGAGCATCGGGCAGCCCCCCAAACCTGCTGCTGACCGTATTCCTCCATGGGTGGCTACCTGAAGCGGAAGATGTCGCGTACGTTGTCGACGGTGGCGTCCGGCGGCAGGCCGCACCAATCCACCCACCACCACGAGGGTGCAAGCCGTTGACGAGTTGAGATTTTCGTCGCCGCAGTGACCGTGTACACCAGATGGTTGTCTGTCACCACCACACCACAGCAATTCTGTTCAACGCCAAGGTTGCCCATCAACGCATCCGCATCCAGTCTCATCTGCGGAGACACGGCACGCAGTGTTGTGAAAGTGCATTCAATGGACTGCTCGCCCATGAAACTCATCACATGCGCCACAACGTCACCTCACAGACGCGATAGCGATGTACGAACACTGGCATCTTCAGCGCTGTCAGAAAGAGCTGCATTAGCAGTCGCCACATGCTGCGTGTAGTTCTCGTGTAGTTGTGCCATCACCTATGTGGGTGTGTTTGGCTTGGGCGTCTGTTTGTGGATGAGTGGAAAGGTGTGAAAGATGATGGTGTCTTCCACCACCAGCAACGAAAGAAAAGAGGAGACAGGAAAAACAACAATAGACGGAGAGAGGCGAAGAGTAAATCAAAAGTGAAAGCGCACGAGAGAAAAGAAAGGCACTGCAACGAGAAACACAAAAACAACAGAGGTTTCTCGATCGCAAGGAGTGGATAGAGGGGCGGCATGCAGCTGACCCTTTATGCAACATATTCACCGTTGTAAACTCCCCATCACGACGTCATAAGGTTTCCTCGCACTGCATCGTTGTGCAACGAAAGGAAAGAGAGTCAGGGTTTGTTTCGTTTTTGACAGTCTAGATAGGAGACTCGCCCGCTCTTTTTCATGCGTGTTGCATCTGCCGAAACACGGAAACCACCACAACAAAACCCAACTCGTCGGCACCTCCATGTCTCGGCGCTGCTCTGAAGAATCATCGTGACTAGAAACTCGACCGGTTTAGCGGCGGAACTAATCTCGACGAGGTGCCCTGGGCCTATGCGCGAGTGGATCTTCGGATGGACGAGAACGGACGGCGGCCCCCCACTCGCACCTATTACATTGAGTCTCGTCATACCAGAACGTTGAGTGCGGACGTGGAAAAAAAGAAGCTCGAATAGTAGAGATTGCACATAGCCGAAAGCTGGACACACTTGAATTCGTGGACCCGCAATGGGACGGGTGTGCTGCTGCGTATCGGTGTTGATCTCTGTGGGAGAAACGACGGCTGCAGCGGCGGTGCTGCGAGCTGCGCGCGGCGATCGGTTGGTGGCAAACAAGACACGCGAGTTTCTCGACTACGCGAACTCGCCTGACGGCGCTAGGAGTGCCGAGCGGCAGCGGGCTGTGGCGGAGCACGCGTCGCTGAGAGAAGCTCAGTTGGCTCGTAGGAAGGAAGGTGCACAGAGAACAGCGATGAGATACACCGGGCGGCGATGCAAGGGGTGACCGAGTAAGAAGCGTGCTGGGTTCTGCCGGGTTTGAGACCGTCCAGTCGCGCACGAGACGGCGTTTGAAGTGTTCTCGGTGCATGCAACACTCGCAGCAGACGGGGCACAGAACTGGATCGGAAGCTCTCCGGGTGACGTAAGCGCATGGCGGCGTTTCAAGAAAAGGTTTCGGCAGCGGAGGAAGCAGGTTCGCCTATTGCACGCAGTGACGGACACACCACATGCATTCAACGTTACCGTCGTTTTGAATAGGTTTGTGAAGAAAGTCCAACGAGCAGGATTTGTAGCCCGCGGACACAGGTTTCTGTAGGTCGGCCCACACGTATACGACTCCGCAGGTCTCTCTAGCGGGTGACCCACCCGGACCTGTCCGTCGCGCCAACAAACCCGCAACAGGATTCGATGGGTTGCAGGCTCTTGAGTCCCTCACATAGTGGGTACTGGGCCCTGGCACCACCCTGAGGTGACCGGCATCATCAAGACAATGGAGCACCAAAGAAAAGAAAGTCGGGTAGTTGATTTCGAGTGCAAGCAAGAGAGAAAACGCGTATCTACGGCACTACCCTTGATGGCATAGACTCCAGATTGTATGAAACAACCCAACTTCACATTCAATGAGTCAGATCGTGATAGCGGACAGCACATTTAGCTAGGGATGCGACTGGTGTTGAAAGCAGCCAAAAATGTTAAGGGACATATTTTTTTCCCATTTTCACGTACGAAAGCCTCAGACGAAAAACGCGATAATCAAGCGATTGTCCAGAGAAGTGGTGGCACAGACCGTCCAGTGTCACGAAGCAACACCGACGGGCGCTTATAAAAAAAAGAAAATACGTTCTCGCCTACCATTCAAGTGGCAATCGAATTTTGAGACAGAAACCCACTGATAATAATATGTTTTGAGATCGTAATAGTGGTTGCACCACGAGGTATAAAGGTTGCAACGCGGAAACAATAACACAAGAGTGGAGGGAATAGAAAAGAACGAATAAAAGATTGAAGCATGATTTAATCAAAATGAAATCAAATAAGTGGCTGCGGCGAAAATATATGGGGGCGGCATGCGGCTGTCATTACCATAATGCGAATAAGTGTGTTCGTTCGGCGTTTGAGGCTCACAGCGACAAGCGCTGGAGCTGCGCTTCAA
Source organism: Leptomonas pyrrhocoris (assembly GCF_001293395.1). Taxonomy (NCBI): domain Eukaryota; phylum Euglenozoa; class Kinetoplastea; order Trypanosomatida; family Trypanosomatidae; genus Leptomonas; species Leptomonas pyrrhocoris. The sequence continues at coordinate 3,607 of NW_015438371.1, forward strand.
CGAGTGTGCGCGGTTAGATCTCCGCTTCGCTGACGTTCAGCGCCTTGGCGACGCCCAGACCGTAGTCCCTGTGCGCCTTCATGCAGTTGTGGATGTGGCGGAGCTGCACCTCCTTCGTCGTCCCCTGCATCGCTCTCGCGGTGTTCTCGAACAGCACCGTCTTCTGCTCAGGGCTCATCAACTCGAACAGAGCACGGGGGCACGAATAGTAATCGTCGTCGTCCTCGTGGAAGTCGTAGTGGCATGCGTAGCCCTCCACGGGCAGGGCCGGCTCCTCAGCCGCAGCGTTGCTCTGCCACTCGCCGGCACTGTTCGGGGCGTATTGCAGGTTGGCGCCGTTGTTCCCGTCCACGCGCATCAGTCCGTTGCGGTGGTAGCTGTGGAAGGGGCAGCGCGGAGCATTTACCGGGATGCTCGCGTAGTTGACGCCCAGGCGGTAGCGCTGCGCGTCGCCGTAGGAAAAGAGCCGCGCCTGCAGCATGCGGTCCGGCGAGAAGCTGATGCCCGGCACCACCACCGCCGGGCTGAAGGCGGCCTGCTCCACGTCCGCGAAGTAGTTCTCCGGGACGCGGTTCAGCTCCATCACGCCCACATCGATCAGCGGATAGTCCTTCTGCGACCACGTCTTGGTCAAGTCGAACGGGTTGAAGGGGCACTGCTTCGCCTGCTCCCGCGTCATCAGCTGCACCTTCATGTCCCACCGCGGGTAGTCGCCGCGCTCGATGGCGTCCACCAAGTCGCGCTGACTGCTCTCCGTATCCGTGCCCACGATCTGCGCCGCCTCCGCGTCCGTCACGTTCTTGATGCCTTGCTGGCACTTGAAGTGAAACTTCACCCACACCAACTCGTTCTTCGCGTTGATGAAGCTGTACGTGTGGCTGCCGAAGCCGTGCATGTGGCGGTAGTTCGCCGGCAGCCCACGGTCGCTCATGTCGATTGTCACCTGGTGCAGCGCCTCCGGCAGCATCGTGAAGAAGTCCCACTTGTTCTGCGCGCTGCGCATGTTCGTCTTCGGGTCGCGCTTCACCGCGTGGTTCAGATCGGGGAAACGCAGCGCGTCGCGAAAGTAAAACACCGGCGTGTTGTTGCCGACGAGGTCCCAGTTGCCCTCCTCCGTGTAGAACTTCATCGCGAAGCCGCGGATGTCGCGCTCCAGGTCCGGCGCGCCCTTCTCCCCCGCCACCGTCGAGAAGCGCACGAACATATCCGTTTTCTTGCCCACCTCGGAGAACAGCTTCGCCCTCGTGTACTGCGTGATGTCGTGGGTCACCGTGAAGGTGCCAAAGGCGCCGGAGCCTTTGGCGTGCATGCGGCGCTCCGGGATCTCCTCGCGGTCGAAATGGGCGAGTTTCTCGAGCAGCCACACGTCCTGCAGCAGGGCGGGGCCGCGGCGGCCGGCGGTCATCATGTCGTCGTTGTTCGCCACCGGCGCGCCAAACTCCGTCGTCAGGCGCATCGGGCACGCCGCCACGGCGGGGCTCTCATTGCTCGGCATTTCCTCCGCTTTGGTGTAGTGAGGCACGGATGTGTCGGGGCCGCAGTGGCAGGTGCTCGTTGGCGTTGTAGTGTATTCGGTGGGTGTTGGGCTGTCAAGGCACGTTACTGATGGCAGTGCGCGCAGGTGATGGAAGAGGGGTTGGGGGGTGGGGGGGGGGGGGACGGGGACAAGGAGAAATGTCAGAATAAGTGATAGGAAGCACCAGCGCCGCAAAACCTCTACGAGGTCTCTTCGCAATTTCTCCCATTTGAGACAATGAGAGATGATGCGTAAACGCAGCGAGCGCTTTCGATTGTCACTTACGCACGCAACGTACGTATTGCACACATAAATGGAGGTTAATGCATCGGATGACATTCTCAGAAACATTTGTTGTGGTCTACTCTGTGGCGTGTCTCACACACCTAACCGGAAGTGTAACGACCTCTACGTTCTATAAACAAGCGCTGTCAATCTTCCAAACGAGCGCGCTTCTCCGGCGCTTCGTCCGCGTCTTCCGACTCCTCTTCGCTAGACTCCGCTGAGGACGTTGATGGGGACGATTCGTTTGTGTCCCACGTTATTTCGCGCAACTTGGGGTAGCACTTTCCGATTTCGCGGGTTAGCTGCGACGCGGAGGTGAACACGTCCGGCATTTCTCCTTCACAGGTGACGACGACGTTGTACCCAATGTGAAGGAACTCCTGTTCGCTGTACTTGAATGAAATGATAAGTGCCGTGGGCCCTGTAGGGTCGGGTATCTGCGACACATCCGGCGGATCGCTCTCGATCGTGAACTCGTGCTTGCCCAGCGTGGTGAACGGACCCACCTCCATCTCATCTAGCTTCTGGTCTACGGGAAAGTCCCACACGGGCGACCAGGTGAAGGACACATCGATTGCATCGCGCGGCACCTGCTCAAACACTTCCAGCACGAGGTGGAGTCGAATGGGCGCGTCGAACTTGGTGGGGTTGTCGCCCACGACGTGGACCTTGCGGAGCTCTATCCGTGTCGTCATGAAGGCAGGCTACCGGAAAACAGAACACAAAAAAGAGATACGATGGAGGAGAGGAAGAGCGTGAAATTCGTCGTGTTCAGTGCACCTTCTCGGTAACCGTGCTTTTCCTTGTTTGTGGAGGTTGTGCGTCCAAAGCGGGCATCCTACTCGAGCTTCTTTCTCGCGTTGCTTTCAGACGTCGTCGGTTGATGTCGTCAGTTGGCGGCTCATCTCTCGCCGAACTCGACAGAGCCGACGGAGATGGGAGAGCACCTCCGTATCCCTTATAAAGTTGTCTATGATTCTTATTTGTTTTCAATGGTGTGGATAGATATCAACTAATTCTCCTCGACGCAAGCACAGACAAGGACACAGATACACGTACAAACACAAACATGCCTCCCCTTTAACGCACACGCACACATGCACGCACGCACACCATCTTCGCGGTTCGCTCCCCTCTACAACCGCCCGGTAGACCGGCGAGCCATATCCGCCGTGTTGAGGGAGTGCCAGGGCAACACCGTCGCGCTGCCCGGCTGGTTCAGATGCCACTTCTGGTGGTGCTTCGCTAACTCGTACTCCTCGATAGTGGCGGGGAAGTCGCGGTCGGTGGGTGGGCGGACGTAGTGCGCGTGGCGCCGCCCAGCATCCGGGTGAGCGTATTTGCTTTCCTCCTCGTACCACTGCGCCAGCCAGCCGCGCTTACGCGGATTTGTGGCGAAGTTCTCCAGCCCTTTGCGCTCCGGCAGCTCTTGCTCCATGAAGGTCGGAAACTGCTCGGGGTGCAGCTCTTGATAGAGCCCCTCGTGTGACATGTACACATTCGTGAAGGTGCCGCCCGCTTCCTCGATTAGCTGAATCGCCCGTGCAGATGCATTTTGCAGCTCGATGTGCAGCGGGTAGGGCACCCGCTCCACGTTGCCTGATAGCAGCACCATGCCGGGCCACAAAATCTCACGATCGGCGATCACCTTGGCGTTGCGTAGGTGGTAGAGGGTGATGGTCTCGTTGGGATTAAGACGGCCACTGTCGACAGCCCACAGCAGCTTTGCCAAATTCAAGCGTGAGAAGGTCGCCTTTCCCTCGTAGCGATTACGTGGGCCCCCGGCCGAGACACGCGGCGCCAGCATGAAGCGCGGCGTCATCTTTCGCTCCTGCCACTGGCCCTTCGCAAACCCACGGCGCGCATCGTTGTAGCTGCGTGAGTACTTCCAGCTTCCACCTATTTTCATCCAGCCCATCTTGATGACGTTGTGGCCGCTGCGGGGACCGACGTACTCGGGCGTCACCGTGAGGTCCATCCAGCTCTGCGTGACCTGTGGGTTAAGGTACTGATCCCAGTGCGACCACTTGTGCGTGGTTGTGCGCTCATTGAGACGGGTGCCGACGACGGGCAGCGGGTGGTCTTGGTCGAACTCCTTCCGGCCCTGGTAATCCTTCCAGCTGTTGCGCGGCTTGGCGAGAAGGTTGTTCTCGTAAATGAGTGGGAAAATGGACTGCACCGGGTTGAAGTGAAAAGGGATGTTTTGCCGCACCGGGTGGAACAGCCGATACCGCAACGACGACCGCGAGGTGGAGAACATCACAAGCAAGTGTTTCCCTCCTTTGCTGTGAAGCAAGCGTTTGGGGTTGATGGACAGAATCAGAAACAACGGAAAGGGGGGGGGGGCGAGTTCGGAAAGAAGTAGATCAGTTGTTGGAAGAGCGTAGATAGAGTCGCGGCAGATTGTTATGAAAAGGTTGGGCGTGCGCGAGTACGAGTGCATTGAATCCGCATGACTATTGTGAAGGCTGCACTCAAAATAATTCTCAAGATTGGGAGAAGGAAGGGAGCGCCTAAGTTTCCTCTCCAACCTCATTACGTACGTAACAGAATGTTTTCTCTTCCGGTAATGCATTCGTTTTATTACTATTGTCGTTATTCTTGTCGAACCTGAGTAGGTCAACGAAACACTGTATGTACATGGACGAGAAACAGAAACAAAAACACCGCATAGAACGTCAAGCGAGTATCGGAGAAGGTACGGAAGCGGCCGCTGATTACGAAAGCTTCAAGCCGTCGATTGCTTTGGAGACTTGCTCAAGGACCTCCTCGCGGCTACCGGCTGCGGACACTCCGGTGTAGCACGTGTGGTACGCCGCCGCCACCTCCGCCCTGCGCATGTCGTAATACCTGTAGCGCTGCATGATGGCGTCCTCGCTGACGTGTGACCCCTCATTACGGTTGCTGGTGATGCGCGCCATCGTGATACCCACCGGAGCCTGCAGCTCAAAGACCATCTGCGGAGACACCCCGTACGCCTGCAGTTGAATGGTGTTGGCACGTCTCTCGGGAAATCCGTCCAGCACCCAACCCCGGCCACTCTTGTGTGCTTCGGTGATACGGGGGAGAATGTCAGCAGCGGCCGTGATCTCGCCTGTCGCTGCATTTGGCGACGCATCTACGTGCACGACGCCGTAGCGCTCCGCGAGTTTCGCTGCCAAGGTGGACTTGCCGCTGCCAGGAGGGCCCACCACCATTACACGAAGCGGTGTGGGTTTGCGCAGCGTGTCCTCGAGAAACTGCAGTGGGTCCTCAGGCATGGCCTGCATGACGTTGTGCATCGCCTCATCGAGTATAAATGAAATGTTCTTCTCCTCGAAGTACCGCACGGTCTCCTCCGAGAGACTACCGGTGGACATGGCGGCGAACAAAAAGAACTTGCCTACCTGCGGTGAAAAAGAGAAAACCTGGTACTTCCCGGGAGAACAAATGACAGAGGTAAAGAGGGCGATGAATGGCGCTTCCAAAGCGGAAACGCACATCCGCAAGAACCGCAAGAGTCAGAGATAGAGATTATACAGAAAAGGTTGCCGCTAAAAAAAAAATGGCGCCGCGGTCATTAAGAGAGCTGACATGCCTTCAAGTTCGTTTGCGGATGCAAATGCTCAGTGTAGGCGAGAGCTTCACTGAGAGGCGTACTTGCCACCAACCCGGAGCGCATCGTAGCCCTTCACGTTTCAATTTTTCCAATGACGTCTTCTTTTGTTTCTTAATGTGCTCAGTTGAGCTCAAACTCAATCTTGTAGTAGCGCTGGGAAAGATCCTGTGCGGTGAGGCAAAGGGTCAGCTCCAGATCCTCGTCAGCGTTATCGAACGCCACAACTTCCCCTTCACGCACCTCGCGGGGCAGGAGCACCGTTGTCTGCTTCCAATGTGTGGGAGGGGCAGTGGGTGCGGTGTCTAGGACGAGCTTCCCGAACGACACCTCGAACCAAATCGTGAAGCCGTCCAGCACAAGGTTGCCTGCCTCCTGCAACCGCCGCCGTGCGAAGGCAGAGTTGGTAAAGTGAAAGGTGCGAGCTGCCTTCACCTCTTCCAACTCATCCACATGCAACGTGTCAAAACAGCCCTCCCAGAAGACTTCACCCTCGTGTAAGAGGCATCGAAGAGGTAGCACTTCCACCAACGGAGACGCCGACTCGAGGTGCTGCTCAAACTCCAGCTTCCCCAACGTCTCCAGCCGCACACCATCCACATTTGCCCAGAAGCTCGCAAAGGACTCTTCATAGTATTGTCTCAGCGAAATTGGAGCAGCGTGCAGCTGTCCGTGCGACGGGATCATCTGCACGTCGACGTTTGCGTTTAACGCGGTGTTGACTTCCTTAAAGAAATCGCGGGCACGTAGCACCGAGGGCAACATGCACTCGTGAAATAAATAGAAGCCCATCCACTCCGACACCACCAAGCTAATGCCTCCAGCTTGGCGCACGGCAGGGTAGGTGTCAAGGAAAGCGTCAGTGCCGGCTCGAATGAGGTCCTCGACGGTGGAGGCCACGACAGTCACCTTGTCTGCCAGGTTGTTGTCGTGAACAATTTGCTGCTGAATGTCAGACATCGAGGACGCCTCAATGGAGAGCACGTGCGCTGCTCCAGACTGCGCCGCCCAACAAGAAAGAATGCCGCTACCGGAGCCGACATCCACCACCAACTTCCCCTCTACGATGTTCTTGTCTGTCAGGATGCCCTTGTAGAAGTCCATACGTGGACGGTCCTTCAGCATGACCTTGTGCACGCCCAAATCCGCGTAGCCCTCAAAGTACTGCTCATCCTTGGAGGCATCGGAGGCGTAGTCTTCCTGATGCTGCATGACACAAGAGCCTTACGACGACCTTGTCGAATTGATGCTGACCGGTGTCCGGCGCTCCCGACAAACAAAGACAAAGGTAAAGGAAAAGGTAAAGGAACGAGAAGTGTCCTCAAAAACGTGCGTGTCAGAGAGAGGAAGAGCAAAGAAAAACACTTCGGCATGCGCAGTGTGGACACGTCAGAGAACTGGCGAGAAATCGTGGAAACCAAAGATCGGTGTCGCCGCAGTGGACCGCAACTGATTGAAGTTATTATGTTGTCTTCCTAATAAGCGCTGTCGTTTTCCTTTTTTGATGGTCATTTGATGAGAGGACCTCAATTAGCATGGCGTTTAAGAATTAACCAAAAGGAGCGAACGCAACGGTAATGGTGTGAAGGGTGCGCAACGGCTGCAGCGCACGACCCTGCCCGAGAAAAAGCAAATGCTCCTTCCAGGCATTGAAGAGACGATTAGCGAGTACTACCTGTTTGTCGACATAGTCTTTTTGGTCCCTCTTCTCTTGTCGTTGGCGACGCAATACAACAGTTGAGGTGCTGTTGGCACAAACTCGTGCCCTGCGTGCGTTTCTGTTGTCCTTCGCTCATTTAATGAGGTAACGCCTCGCTTTAGTCGACCTGGTAGATGGCGGCCACACCCTTGGAGAGCTTGCCGACGCGCTGGAAGAGCTCACAGGCGCGTTGCGCATCGCCGCTGCTTTCAGCAAGCCGGGCTTCCTGATAGAGGTTGAAGGCTTTGATGTCTTGCTCCGACGTGTAAATAGCCGGGGTGCGACGGTAAAGCAGATCGGCTCGGCAGATATACTTCTGCCCTTCCTCCACTGGTGCCGCCTCGTGCAGCAGGCTGTAGTAAAAGAACGCAGCAGAGCCCTTCTTCGGGTGCACCGCCCCCACCCGCTGGGTAGCGCTGCCGCGGTATTTGTGGTCCTTCTCGTCCAGATACATCACCTTGCATTGCTCTCCCGCAAAAACGAAGGTCTCGCCACCGTGTGGGACGTCGTTGAGGTAAATAAGGAGGGTGTAGAAGGACCGCGTGTTGAGGTCGACAATGGTGGAGCCGTCGACGTGGGGCATGAAGTGGCCGCCTGGGTGGTAGCGCCCAAGGAGGAGGTTCTCCGCGAGCGCGTGCGGCACCCAGGTCCCCTCAATGTCGCGTTCGTACAGCTCGTCCGCGTTTGGCATGTCTTCGGAAAAGGTCTTTGGCTCCAAGTTGACGACACGCGAGATCCGCTCGTACAGTTTAGCGGATAGGTGCGGGAAGTTCGCCTCGATCGTGTCCACCACGCGCACCGCCTTGGAGGCGGCATCGCAGTTCACCTCTCCGTCCACATCGTTGTGGCTCTTTTGATGCCAGAAGGAGTAGCCCACTTTCTCGCACGCCGCGACCAGCAGGTCGCACTCTTCATGCGTGAGTAGGTTCTCCAAGACAATGCAGTCCGTTGAGCCATCGCCCATGGGCACCAGCGTTGGTTGAGAAACCTCCGTCATGTTGTCGAGAACATGGTCGATGATTTCCTTGTTCTCCGGTTCCCCCTTCTCAATGATGTTGTTGTAGCTGATCATGGCAAAGCAGGTGTGTATGTGAGTTTGTATATGTCCACTGAAACTGAAGGAGTTGTTGTTTACGACGTGCACATCCCAAACAAACGCATTAGTGCGAGATAAGAGAAGGGAAAGCGAAGACGTTGCATGAGAAGGAACAGAAACGGTTCGTCAAATGCTGCGCACCGCACCACACGTATTATCTTCTGCTGTCACTAAAAACAGCAGGAAGAAGTGCTCTCACGGGTGTTGCCGTTTTCTGCAGCTGTCGCACCCTCTGAGCGGCACCGTAAAACACCGCACCTCTTGCCCTCGCGATACAGGGCTACATCGTTTGTCGCTTCGTTTCGCTTGATCGCACCCGCCGCGTCGGCGTTATTAATCGAAGGATCGCGATTACTTACACAAAGATTACATCCGCCCGCACACCTTTACTCGCCCAATCATCGAGCACAAGACACGAGGACATTAAATAAAGCTGCTGCATTAAGACGGCAAGGCCGAAAGTCTACCCACCTCATCACCTGAGCCGCTCAGTCAAGAAGGAGCGTGCGCATCGCCAGCTTCGGCGTAAACCACGATGATTCCTCGCCGTTATGCGTGGGCTCGCACATGGAAATCGCCGCACGCTTCGCCGCCTTGAGAATCCTTTCATCGTTCATGATCATGCTGCGCAGAGTCGATGTGATGGGTGCGAACGGGGGGATGTTGTACTCCTCCAGCGCACTGTGCTCGCTCAGCTCCTGCAGGTACGACTGCCGCTCCTCAGGGAGAGATTTGGAGGTAACTCGTGGCGCCTGCAGCTCGCTGGTCAAATTCTTTGTGTTCGTCACCGTGTTAAAGCGTGTGCTGCCCGTCTTGCGCTCACGCGAGATCTGCATGCTGTCCGACTCGGCGTTGCAGGGTAGCAGCAGAATGCTGCTGCCCTTCATCCCCATGCGGCCGACACGACCCACACGGTGAATGTACGACTGAACGGTGGACGGCGGCTCGAAGTGGTACACATAGTCAACGTCGCGCACGTCAAGCCCAAAGGCGGCAATGTCGGTGCAAAGCAGAATGGCGCCCGTTCCCATATTCACCGTCCCATCGCGCTTCCAGCCACCACTGAAGATTTGGTTTTTCTTCTCCGCATCCGAGAGCGCCTTCTTGGGTTTGCGCTTCTCCTCGGTGCGGCTGACGTGGGTGAGGAACTTGTTGTACTGGTCGATGCGAGTGCCTTCGGTCATGCCCTCGTACATCATGTACACCTTCGGAATGTACAGCAGCGGTCGCTTCCCCTCCGACAAGGCGGCGAAGAGGCGCTGAACAAAGAGCAGCACGCGGAAGTTGTTGAAGAAGACAAAGTGCTTCTTCGAGGCGTGCAAGTTCATGAGTTGCACCAAGTAGGGGAGAAAGTTGGGGGCGTCGCACACGACGTAGCGGTTGCTCAGTTGCGAAATGAAGTCGTCATTGGAACGCAGTGCAAGGGTGTGGAGTGTGGTGCCGCACTCCGCGCACACCCTCTCGGCGTAGTCTCGCAGCAGCGGCGACGTCGCCACGGTGGCACCCACGAAGGCGAAGTCCATGAAAACGCCGGTTCCGTGCGTTCGTGGCGTCGATGGAGCGGGAACTGCACCCGCTTTCACTTCCCCAGCGTTCTTTCGAGAGCTTCCGCCTTTCTTGCCTTTTGGGGGCTTCACCGCCGTTTCCGCCGGCTGTCTTTGCTCGCCGCGATGACGATGCATCTCCACGAACGCCTCCACCGTCTGACGCATGTCGGGCGAGTTGTAGAGAAGGTCCGCCTCATCCATCACGACGAAGAAGCGGCACTCCGCCGTAGAGTAAAAGCGAACGGTCTCGCCCTCCCGCCCGGCGGCGTCGTTTCCTGCGGCCGTTTTCTTTCGCCGTGCGAAGTACCGTTCGCGCGTCGCCTCGTCCTGCTGCGCCAGCAGCGCCGCCCGCTCGTCATCAACGGAGTCTCTCGACGCGCTATCCGCGCCTCTCATCAGCGGCAGCAACTCTTCGAAATCTTTCGGCGTGGTAACGAGAACGGTGCCCGCTCCTCGTGCCCCGCGCCGCAGGTGCTGCATCACCGCGGCAGGCTTCTGCACGACACCGTCGCACAACACAAACTGAATGTTGAAGGGGTATCGCGCGGCCAAGTTGCGGCCCACCACGAAGGTCTGCTCCGCCAGAGTGCGAGACGGGGAGAAGATGATACCGAGAATGTTACGCGACAGCGGCGGCCGCTGATGGGCCTCGACGTACGCCTCGCAGGCGCGCACGCAGCGCTCCATAATGGGGAGAAGAAACGCGAGCGTCTTGCCGCTGCCGGTGGGTGCCTCCACCACACCACTTGATCCATTCTGCGTGAGCACTTTAAGCGTCAGAGCCTGGACGGGCGTCGCGTGAGAGAAGAAGAAAACGTTCTTGAGAGCAAAGACGGAGGCTTTGTGCAGCGGCGGCTGCACCTCCTCCCACGGCAACTCCAAGGCGTCATCGTGCCACGACTTCTCCTCCGGCTCCCACGTACGCCGCACCCGCTTCGCCGCAAGGGCACTGAGAGACATGAGGAAGGGGAAACTCAAACCAGAAAAAAGGCAGAGGCAAAAGAAGGAGCTTTCACCTCTACGTATACAAAATGAAGTACCCGAAAGTTTTGCGTAGGTGCGGAGAGCGCACAGGTGTCAAAGCAGAAGGAGGGAGAGATGAGAAAAGATTGGCAAAGAGCAGTGCCGACCTCACGTCACACCAGCGAGAAGGGAGGTCATGATCTACCAATTTGGGTACTGCTCGTTGCGGGGAAAATGCGATGTTCGAGTACAAGAGAAAGAGCAAAAAAAGCTGTGCAACGGTCGAGTGCTACACCACGAAAGAAAATGTGTCGCCGCTGGCATCCGCACACAGAGATTGGCTTCTCTGCCATCAGTTAGCTGTTTGCAAGTGAAAGTAAAAGCAAGTTAGGCCACCATCTGGCTACCCCGGTGATGCAGCACACACACACGCACACACACGCAGGTGTGTTCTTTAATTATAAAATGAGTCGCGCAGCTTATTTTTGATACGTTCGTGGCGGTATTGCGCAGGAGTCAGAATATAAAAACAACGCTTTTGAGCGTTATAAGTACGCGATGCGGATCGACACGGCACCGCATCAAGCACCCCACAAACGCCGCCACGATAAACGTTAAAAGCCCTACCAAACCCATAATTGTTACTTGTCAAACTTCTTCTTCAGTGCCTCGTACTTGTGGAGGTCGGCCTTCGTGACGGAAGGCTTCAGCTGCGATCTGGCACGCAGGAAATGCTCCATGCACACCTTGATCGGCTTCGACTCTTCCTCTTCAGCCGCGGTCACGGTGGCAGCGCCGTCATCCGCCTTGCTCTCCAGCGCGGCAGCCGTCAGCTGCTCCTGCACCGCCTCCAACGCGTCTTCGACGGCGAACATCATCGCATCGGAGCAGAGCGCAAAAAAGTCCGCCCCGGTGTAGACGAAATCGAGCGGCTCCAGCACCGCCTCGAGACTCACATCATCGTGCATGTCAAACTTGCGGGTGAGGGCGCGTAGGGCAAAAAGCTGCTCCGCACGCGTCGACGGGATTCCGAGGTAGCACAGCCGGTCAAACCGGCCAGGACGCAGAAGCGCAGCGTCTAACAAGTCGGGGCGGTTCGTCGCCCCAATGATAAAGACGTCCCCGCTCGCGGTGCCGTCGGAGCGCTTCTGCCCCACGCCGTCCACCTCTACCATCAGCTGCGAGACGATGCGGTCCATCACACCGCCGGCGTCACCTTTTGCGCCACGCGCCGGGGCGAGGGCATCCAGTTCGTCGAAGAACACGATGCACGGGGAGTTGTCGCGGGCTCGCTGAAAGAGCAGCCGAATATTCTTCTCGCTCTCGCCCACGTACTGGTTAATCAGCTCCGGCCCCTTGACAGACATAAAGTTCATGTTCATTTCCGTAGCGACGGCCTTGGCCAGCAGTGTCTTGCCGCAGCCCGGTGGGCCGTAGAAGAGAACACCGGTGCGCTTCTTCATGCCGCTTTCAAACAACTCCGGGTGCAATAGAGGAAGCTGAATCGTCTCCCGCAGCTCGCGCTTCGCCTCCTCCAGGCCGCCGACGTCGCTCCACCGCACCGGCTGCAGCTTCGTCGACACCATGTTGTAGCCGTGGGCCTTGAGATAGGACTGCACGATCGGCTCACAGGAGACATCGCTGACCACCGCCCTCGCCTCAGATGTATCGCCGTTGTAGAGTGCGGGCAACGCCTGCGCAGCGGCACGGGCGCACTCCTCCACCAGCGACAGGATGTCGGCGTAGGTCAGCCCCACCGTCCACCCCGCGAACGTCTTCGGCGTGAGCAGAACGCTGGCTTGCACGCGATGGCGCTGGCAGCACCACTCCAGCACCGGGGCAATGAAACTCGCGCGGTCTTCCTCGGACGGATTGCCGCATTCCAGCACGCCCTCCGCGTTGGTGGCGCGAGCCGCGATCATCGGCGGCACGGCCTCCATCGACTCACAGAGAAGAAACAGCACACGGGCCCCCGATGGGTCCGCGCCGTCTCTGCCGCAGCGATCGTCGCTGATCCGCTCGTCTAGCAGCGAGAGGAGGTGCGGGCAGGAGGAGGCGATGACGTGCGCGTTGTGGATGACGAGCACCGTGGCGCCGCCGCACCGCTCCGATAAAAAAGTCCGCACGGCGTCCTCCAACTCCGCCTCCTCCACGCCATCCGCCGCGATGAGGACAGACGCGAGACCGCATTGCTGGACGGCGCAGTCCACTAACTCGCGTGCCAAATTCTCCTTCACGCCGTGCACCACGAAGGTGTGGAGTTGGACGTCCAGCGAGGGGGAGATGGCGCTGCGGAGGGCGTCGCGGATACGGGCGAAGGCCTCCACGCCCGCAAGTCCCTCCGCCGGCGTTGGAGGCCAGACAGGGGTGAGGTCGTTGCCTTTGTAGTTGCGCTGGTGCACCAACACCACTTCGGCCGCATTTGGGTCGTCGTCGCTGCTGTTCGTGTGCATCACACCAAATGGCACCGGGCCACGGTCCGTCTCGGTGCGCACTACCCGCAGCGCCAGCAACTGCGGACTCGAACCCATCTCGTCCGTCCACGACCCACGCCAGCTCCGCACCTTGTGCGACAGGACTCGCGACACCGTTTCCAGCACATCTACGCCTTCCAGGCGGTGAGCAGCGCGGGTGAAAGCAGTGTCGTCGAGCAGCAGCACATCGCCGGTGCTGACGAACTGACCTTCCCACGCCGCGGCAGAGGCAGCGCCGAAGATGGCACACAGCTCCGGGTAGTACAGGCCGTACAGCTCCGTCAGCGCCGTGTCACCCGTGGCGGGGCAGAGCACAATCTTCTCCAGTCGATGACGCACCGTTGCGGAAGAGCGCAGCAGCAGCTCGCCTTCGTCGTCCTCCAGTGGCGTAAAGACGTCGGCCGGCACGTCGATCACTGTATCCGCGTAGCTCGCGTTGTTGTCGCCTGTGGCCATGGCTTGCGACGCGCGAGAGTAAAACGCAGCCCGCAGATTGCGGAACAGCTCCGGTCCCACCTCTAACGCGTGTGGAGACGCACCGCACGGCGGGTCGCTGACCTTCTCCACCACGAACACGCAGTCGTGCTGGCTTCCGCACACCTTCACAACGCACTCGTCCTCGATCAGGAGGGCATCAAGAACACCCTGAGAGGCCAGCGCAGTGGAGCCGCGGAGACTCGTGTTGAGGCGCACCGCAATCGTGCATGTCGTCCCTTCCTCTGTGCCAGCTGCCTCTTCCTGCTCTCCTGCGTCGGCAGAGGTGAGTTGGTCGGCAGTGTCGCGGACGGGAGGTAGAACGACCATCGTCACGGCGTCGTCCGCCTTCAGGGAGCACCGTGTGGCTGGAATGAGATCCACCACTCGCAGGGACGGGTACGCCGCTGTGCCGGGGAGCACCTGATGAAGGCTGAGCGTCGGGTGCAACTTTGAGATTTCCGACTGCAGCGAAAACTCCCCGGGCGGTTTGTCCATGATGTTCTTGTAGCCGTCATCGGTGAGTGCGCGGAGAAGACACCGCACCAGCGGTGCCGACGCCGTCGAGCTCATTATGTTAGAGTTATAGTATGTTTTGTTCTCTTATTGCTTTTTTCTCTTTTTGAAGATTGTTGTCACGGTTAAGACGGTTGGGGTCGTGCCAGCAGACGCCCGTGTTTTCTTCCTGTTGACGCTTTTATTTGTGATTTCTGTAAATGGCAGCCGTGGGGAGGAGGAGGAAGATACAGCGGTGCATCGCCTGCACAGATTACCAGAGGAGATCGACTAGGGGGCGGCAGAAATGCCCGCATTGGCGCCGACATGGTGGCGCATCGTGCAGCAAATCAAAAGACCAGTTCGCAGAGCGGCTTCGTTGTGTTGTTGTACCTCTCGTAAGGGCACTTCATGGCGTTGAGGCAGCGAGGCCTTCGTTTTCTTACTGCAATTTGTTTTCGACTTTCTTCTGCCAGCGGGTGAAGATACGCACCGGGCCGCCACCTGATGGAGAATGGAAACGACGACGGAAGAAACCAACGCACGGCTGAGCGAATAAGTCCGCCTTTTCTGGTGCGGAACACCAAATCAAATGCCCCGACGCGCCAGATGGGTCGCAGGGCAAGGCACCAAGTCAACAGAAATGCACACCTCAGGTGGCATTTTCGGTAACAACAACAAGAAACGAAGGAAGAACGCTGCGTGGTGCCGGCCCGTGTCCTCATCAAATTGACTAAGAAAGGAGGCCAACGCTGCCCTCAAAGGCCGTTGAAACGTGTGCGGTGAAGTCTTCGAATCTCCGCTGCGACAGCAACGCCTTGCTGGAGATGAGCTGCGCATACCCTCCTGCTGCCGTCAGCACGTACGGCAGATAGCCCTGCCTCGCCGTCCTTGCCGCCGCCAACCGGTTAAGAAGGGTGTGGCACAGCGCCAGATAAAGCACCGAGTCTCGCAGAGGAAAGGGAGGCAGCTCCCGTGGAGTGGCGCAGCGAAGTGTTTGCGCCCACTGCACCTGCGAGCTCTCCATCACGTCGCGGTCGGTGCATTGGCAGCACTGTATGAAAGTCCAGGCCACAGTGTCAACCGAAGACTTGGAGAACTGCCGCAGTCCAAGCAGCTTCACGGCCAAGACGCGAGCACGCGCTGGCAGCGTGTCCGCAACGGCCCGTTCCGCCAGTATCGCGCAGAGAGAGGACCGGACGGCGGTTGGATCGGCGCAGAGCTCACGGCACAGCGCCTGCGCAAGCTGCGCATCCCGCGTAGGAGACAACATGTCCTTGAGCAACATGATGTACTCGTCGGAACTCGTAAGCGGGCTGACGGAGACATAGGCGTCGCTCACGATACGGCGGCCAATAGAGAACGACGCCTTCGGAAGGCCGGCTGCCTTCATGCGCGATTCAATCCTGGAAACGGCAACGGGTGGAAGCTGATCCGTTTTGCGCAGGCCCGTCACCGGTATTGCAGGGAAGAGCGTCAGCAGCTGTTGGCGTGCCACCTCATCGCTGCTCAGCTGCACGGGAGCAAACTGCGCCACAGGGTTGCCCTCCTCCGCGTAGAGTCCTGCGTCCTCGAAGGGGTCTGCACCACGTCCGCGTGCCATCCGCCGCTGCACGCCGTGAACCCGCAAGTAGCCCACCGTAACGGCAGTGTCTTCCCGGTTGCGCTTGCGTCTATCCGATAGTGCGGAGGTGGAAGACGTCGGTGGAACTACGACGGTGCGTGGAGTCTGCATGCTGCCGCCTTCCGGCCTGGTCAAACCCTCGCGAAGGGCGTCCAGCTCTTTCAACTCTGCATCGATCTTTCTGAGGCGATTGTCAATGGAGAGACGAATGCGCTCGTGCTGCCTCGACACGCTTTCCCACCGTGAAGGGATGGACGACGTCATGAGGGATGACCGGGTGTGCCGGCACGTGGGCTGTCGATCCTGTTGGTTTACTCGAGAGAGGGAGACAAAGACGTCGAAAGAAATGATGCGCAAAGCATGATGAGCAGAAAATGGTTGGGTGGAGTGAACGAGGAAAAGGAGGCGTAAGTGCGGGAGGAACGGTGCGGCACCGCCACACATCGCAAGAAGAGACGTTCTGCACCGGCACAAAACTGCTGTGAGCGCCTTCATGACGATGTTCGACGTACGCCGTGAAAAGGCCGCGGAAGGAGACGCTCGCTCGATAGCGCAGCAGAAGAGACACGCGTTTCGGGGGGGGGGGAGGATCGCTTCAGAAAACGAGGCAGCAGTAACCAAACACGCATATTGCTTTGTGTTGACTTCAATCGCTCTCGGTGACCGCAACAGGAAAAAGAAGATTAAAACGGTCTTTATAAAACGAACAAAGCTTAAGCATAATTAAACCGTTTCTCCACAGCCTCCCTTCGCTTTTCTTCCATACGTAGATGTCACTAAATGTATTTATATTGGACAACGCGTATGCACAGAAAAGACCACCGGTAAAATGGATTTAACAGAAACGGATACAGCAACAGCACTTCTTTTACTTCTCCACCTCCTCCTTCTCCTCACCTGACTCCTCCTCGCCACGCTGTTGCTGCGCCTCGTACTCCTCCCACTCCTTCTCCTTCTGCAGGCG
Organism: Leptomonas pyrrhocoris; assembly: GCF_001293395.1. Taxonomy (NCBI): domain Eukaryota; phylum Euglenozoa; class Kinetoplastea; order Trypanosomatida; family Trypanosomatidae; genus Leptomonas; species Leptomonas pyrrhocoris. The sequence continues at coordinate 20,339 of NW_015438371.1, forward strand.
CCGCTCACGGAAAAAGTTGGCTTCTTCCTTCTCCCGCTCCTCCACCAAACGCAGCTGCTCGAGCAGCTCCTTCGCCTCCGTGTAGCGGTGCCGCGCAAACTCACTGGCCTCCCGCTTCAGGCGGCGGTCCGACGTTTTGCTCTCGACCGACTCGCGCGCTGTCGTCATCCAGAAGGGCAACGTGCGCTCAAAGAAGGCGGCAAAGGTTTCTTCGCGCTCGGGGGTTGGCACCGTAGCAGAGGCACCGAGCTGCGCCAACAGCTGCTCCTTGTGCACCTTCAAGCCCTTCTTGCCACGACTCCGCGTTACGCCGTCGATGGCCTCGCTCACCTCCTCGGCGGCAGGTGTCACCTCCACCGCCAGTTCCGCCGGGATGGCCTCTGGAGCGTCCTCACCGTCGTCCTCGGAGTCCAAAAGCGCCTGTCGCGGCATCTTGCCGAAGTCCACGCCTCGGTGGTGTCCGCCCGCGTCGTCCTCCTCGTCCTCCTCGTCGTAGTCCAAATCGAACACGGCGCTGACGACGGTGCTGCCGCTCTCCCAGGAGTTCGCGTTGCTCTCTGACTCCTTGCCTAGCCAGACCGCCGCCGACAGATCCTGCGAGAGCAGCGGCTGGTAGGTGTCAAGCTTGTTCAAGTTCAGCGCAAACACATCCGAGATGGTGATCTCTTTCTTGCTGCTCTCGAACTGGCCGCCGTAGAGGTACAGCGTGTTGCCGAGAATGGCGAGAGCTGAGTCCATGCGGCGGTGCGGCAGGATCTGGCCGTGACGGTTCTTCTCGTAGCTCACCTTCATCTCTTGACTGGCGCTCTGCGCCGTGGCCTCTGCTCCTGTGTCATCGTCCGACGACTCGCTCTCATCGCTGCTGCTGCTGCTCGACTCCCCACGGTGCAGCTCCAACGCGCTCAGCTGTGCCGCCAGGTCGTCGAGGTGCTCCTTCTTGCCGGTGGTCTTCTCCTTCTTTGTCAGCCGGCGCAGCACGACCGGGTAGAAGCGCTTAGTGTCCATGTGGAAAACAAAGAGGTCGTTGTTGAAGGTCGACACCATCTTCCCACCGGGGGACTCGATGTCCACCACGCCCCCAAAGAGGTAGAGGCGCTTGTCCTTGAAGACGGAGGAGACGCCGGAGCGGATTGGCGGCGGGACGCCGCCGAGGCGAATTTTTGTCCACATCGGCAGCGAGCCGCCTTCCCTCGCCCCCTGCTCCTCCTCTCCTTGCTGGAGCCGGATCATCCACAGGTCGTGGTGCACGGTCGCCTCTGACTTCTTGAAGCGGTTGAACTTCTGCGTCGAGTAGCCGCCGTAGACAAAAAGCTGATCTTGATAGACGCCGATGCTGTGGCCGCTGCGGGCGTGTGGCACCTCCGCGGCCGGTGCGGTCTTCACCTGCGCCCACCGCCCCGCGCCGTCGAGCAGCGACAGAGTCCACAAGTCGTCGAAGTAGCGACACTCCTGCGCATTATCGTAGAACCCGCCAAACAGGACGGCGTTGCGCTTCCACAGGGCCATGCGATGGCCGCTGCGAGAGGAGGGGCCGCCCTTCAACGTCTTCAACTCCTCCCACTCGCTGGTGCGGGTGTCGAAGCGCCAGACGTCTTTGAAGTGCAGATACTGTGACTGTGACTGCGAGACAAACTCACCACCGAAAAGAATAAGGAAGTGCTTGTAGACAACCGCCTGGCTGCTGCTTCGCGGGGCCGGGTTGACGGCGGCGGACAGGCGAGCCCACGCGTTCTTTTTGGCGTTAAAGAAGTACGTCTCGTTGTACGCCTCCGTCGCCTCACCGTTCCAAAACTCACCGCCGAAGAGAATCATCTCGTTGTCCCGCTCCGGGTGGGGAACAAAGACGACGTTGACCCGCGGCGTCGGCGGGCTGACGTTTTGGACCTCCTCGACAGTTTTCAACTTCCCCTCTGCCTTCTGAATGCGTTTGAGGGTTACTTCGATGGCCTCCTCGTTGTTGAAGCCCTCCGCGGTGGCATCTCCGTCTTCCTTCTTCTCGCCTTTGTGGAGCTTCAGCGCCTGCCGAGCCGCTCGCTTGGCGGCCTTCGCAGGGTCTTCGTTCTTCTTGCGCTTGTCGCGACCCTTGCCCATTCTCGATAGTTCTGAGCGCTCTTGCGCAGCGTGCTGCGGTATTCAATAGTTAGCTTCGGTATAGATTGTATATTCGATGTGCTTCGTAGCCGCTGCGGACGTTGCCTCAATATGCGTTGCCGAAATACAGAGAGGCGTGTGTTATGGCGCAGTGAAGGTCAAGACAATTGCGCGCGACATGCGGAGAGAGCAGAAGTAACGCACAAAGCAATCAGAAGAAGATGGCAGAAGAGGGACTTGGGCGGGGCTCGCATTCACTTGGCAAAGAACGGAGGAGCAACTGCGCCGGTGGACAGATCCTTTCGGATCCTCAACGGCGCTACACAGACCAGAAAAAAAAAGGCATGACAGGTACATTTAAAAACGCCGTTTGCCCGTACGGTACACGGCAGTCGTCGTCGAAGCGGTGACTGTAGAGAGGCATGTTTGCAGAGGAGTCACAGAAAGGTAAAGCTACTCCAGCGTTCAGCAGAAGCCACAGCAGGAATAGAACAACGTCAACAGAGATGGCGAGCTCAACAGCCGTAACGCAATACCATGCGGAAACTGATGTACGTGACTCACTCCTCTACGTCGCCATCCGCAGCAGACAGAAAAGTTTCTTCTACTGTGCTCGCTCTTCCCAGCTCGTCACTGATCGCCGCAGCGCGCTCTTCATAGGTCAGCCTCACTGCCGGAGATGCGCACTGGTAGGAGCGCTGCAACGCCTGCGCGTCGTCGTACTGCGTGTAGGAGGCGAAACGACTTCGCTGGTTCAGTGCAAATAAGTCGGCCGCCGTCAGCGCCGCGCACTTCCGTAAAGTGGCTCGAAGCATTCCACTAGGGAAGGTCTTTTACGCACCTTCTCTCGTGTGTGGAGCAGAAGTACGTGCCTTGCCGCTTTCAAAAGGACAGACGTGCCCACTCTTACGTGCTGCACGAGAATCTAACGAAGCTGTGATGTGAGCGCTGAGTGCAGTTGTTGGTGCTGAGGTGACTCCTGCCACCACCGCCAAAAAATGGTGATGCCTGTACGGAAAATGCCGGCAAAGAAACAACGGAGGGACACCAAAACCTGCAGCGAACAAGTAGAGAGCATGAACATCAACGACCGACGGGCAAGTCTGTCCGGTCTTTCGAAGTAGGTGCACTGCGTGTAGCGTCACACGCGGCCCCATGCACATTGGCGGTAGCCTAAACTCTCCTGTGACAGTCCGCTGAAGGCAGGCCACCCCCACGAGGCAGGCACCGCCCCCATCGGCACGGAGCCTGTTCAATTCACCTCTCCAATCCTCAAGAAGGCGTCATTCTGTCTCAACGTCTTCGATAAAAGGTACGCTGAGTGAAAGTACAAGCGGAAGAACAGCAGAGAAAACAAGCAGAAAGGAGCGGGTGAGAGTCCGCAACACAAGGAGAACAGGGGGGGGGACGGAGCTCTTGTGAAAGAGGTAATGCAGGCTACAGCAACTCAGAAGAGCTGAGTTGGAGTGGCCAACACCTGCTTCTTAGGCGTACTTTCAACGCAGCAGTTCGAAGACATCAACAACGTACGTTCCAGTTCGCTTTCGCTCTCCGCCTCAGTTCCGACGCCGGCCGGTGAGACAGACGAGCTCACCGCACGGCCGCGAATGAGTGCGCTTCTTTTAAGCACCGCAACGTTGATGAGATGCACCGACATATTAAAGAAAGAGACGGGTGTGAACACGCGAGGAGCGGAGAGGCCAAGCGCACTGGCCCGACGCGTCGTGATCCATTGCCGCTCGTGCAGGCAGTGATGGCGGAGAGCAAATGCCTTCATCGTTACCGCCACGCATGGCTTGTAGAACCTGCCTTCGTAGTTCACCGGGTCATAGCGGCAGCACGTCTCCTTCGTAAAGTGTGCCGGATCGATCGTCCCCTCCACGTTGTAGAAGGCCACAGGGCGGCAGAGAGGGGAAGCGTTTGCGTACACGGCGTGTGTGGTGTCCGCCAAGTAGGCTTCATGGAAGGGTCTGTTATAGAGGTAGGTGGCCTCTGCCGCTGTTGCCCAGTAGGTGCTTGCGTTTCGCAAACCGTTAGCGCACCGCAGCATACGCGTCTCCGTTTCCCGGTCAAACCGCTCGCCGTTGGTGCTGAGCGGCGACACAGCGCTAGGCGCCACCGAATTTGAAGGGGATTCCGTGTGATGAGGATCGGCGAGGGCACCTTCACCTTTGGAAAAGTTATCCCACGCTTCCTGCAGCGCCGACAGGGGTGCGGCGAACTGCTCGGCATGATAAAAGAAGCCGGACCCGTTGGAGCTGCTGAGTAGCACCGGCGGGGCCGTGTCCGGGCGCAAGGGCAGGTTGAGTCGTGCGGCCAACTTCGCCGGCACCCAGACACTTCCACACCACTGCCGCGCTGCCGTGACAGTGCGAAGAAGAATGTCGTTGTCGATCGAAAACGGCTGGCCGGAGAGACTACGAGACTGCCGTGACATGCTATTGTGGTGAAGGTGCCGTGCGCTCTTGTGAAGATGGGCGAGCGATTCTTTAGAGGGAAGTGGAGCCAAACCGCTTGGGCTCGGCGAACGCGAAATGACGGCACGAGAAGAAGAGAGGAACCGTGCGGGAGTGGAAAAGGAAAGATGCGTCGACGGCTCAGATGGTTATCCTTCGGTGCAAAAGGAAAGGACGCTGCAGCCTCACGACGGACTGCAGCGCCGAGGTGCGCAAGTCGTGCAGCGGCTCGCCTCGTAAAAGAGTAGAAGAAAGAACGCAGACGAGGCTTTCATAGCACGAGAGAGTGCAACGCGGTTTCGCTGCCGCCCTCGAGATTGTGGAGTTCATCACCAAACGTTGAATTGGAGAAGGAAAGAAGAAAAACAGGCTAGAAGACTCTCCAGAACAACAGTGTGTCATGTCTCTTTTGGAGAAGAACGAAACGGGCAGTCAGTTTCGCCAGCAGAGCACACACGAACAGCAAAAGCTAAGAGTGAACAGGAGGGGGGGACATAAGCTGTGAAGTATCACCTTTGCGGTCAGTCACCTTCCACAAACCGCAGCCCTCACGAGGCACGACGAAAAGCGTCTCAGTAGTAGATGGCCTCGCCAAGCTGGAAGCAAATGGCCGCCGTCGCTGCGATCCACAAGCTTACCGTGCACACACAGACAAGGATGTAAACCGGCCGGGCGAACATTTCTGGCGCTGCGTCGTTGAGTTCCGACACGCGACGACACTGCTGGATGATGTCGCTGGCATCCGCGTCGTTCGCCTTCACCCGCTGATAGAGTCCCGCGATGTCCATGATGTACAACTGCCGGTCCAGCTCGCGGCGGGTGACGAGGCAGACGTAGAAGTACCGAGTCAGCAGCGGCCCCCAGAAGATGAAGGCAAAAAAGCCGTAGGAGTGGCCGGTGGAGTAGTAGCGATCGCTGCCGTCGTAGTGGTTGGCCAGCATGTAGAAGGTGTCCGCCAAGCCCACAATGTAGGCGCTGGTCATGGCAAACCAAAAAACGCCCATCGCGGTGCGACGCGCGCCGTGGTTCGCGCAGGCGGAGGTACAGAGGATGAGGGAGCGCATGCAGTACCACCCCGGGAACCCGGTGAAGAGGTTCTTGGGATCAAACAGCTCGTCTAAATCAAATGCCATGTGTGCGTGCTTGCTCGGGCTCATGATGCAGCGCCGCTCTAGAAAAGCGAGGTTCGACAGCACGTGCAGCTTAGCGCGGATCTCGCGCTGCATGTCGGTAATTTTTAGCACGTAGAAACTCAGCGTAGCGGCGAAGAAGAACGTTGCGAAGAAGGCAAGCAGCGTGGCGGCCTTTTGAAAGGCGTTTCGGCCAAACATGTTGTGGCCGTAGCCGCCACGCGTCGCAGGGGCGGAGAGACTCATGGCGGCCCCAAAGATGATCGCAAAGAACAGCCAGCGGTATTTATAGTGCTGATTCATCACTTTGCCCTTGCCGTCTTCGTCGTAGGTGAAGATGCAGACACTTGCCTTCGCGTCGACGAGGCTGGCGGCGAAGGCGGAGAGCCGCGGCGTTAGCCGCCGGTCCACCCGCTCCAGCCCGTGCGGGATTCGAAAGAAGGCGTAGTAGGAGGCGCCGAGGAGACCCATGACGAACCAAAGCACACACGGCATCACCATGTCCGGCAGGGTCAGATCGCCGTCCTGCACGCTCCCCAGAGGAACACGGCAGGCCACAATCACAATAGAGGTGATCTGGCACAGCATCCCCACCGCAATCGCGCACAGCGAGAAAGTAGGGGCGTCGAAGTTGTTTCGCAGGGCCGCCCCACTCACGACAAACTCGCGCTCCTCCTGTATCGCCGTAATGCGGAGGGGTGCGAAAGAGATCCATGGCAAAGATAAAAAGGGAAAGAGGAAGACAAAGAGCCGCCGCACGAAGCGCCAGAGCGAAAGGAACTCGCTCGGTGATGGAGCGGCGCAGGTGAAGATCGTGTCCGGCGACCCGTACTGCACTTCGGTGTTGCGTAGCCACTCTTTGCTCTCGCCGTCGCCGAGGGAGGAAGGGGCGCGGTAGCGCAAACTGGTGAGGCTGTGGTTAGTCTCGTCAAAGCCCAACGCTGTCGCCATGCGTTGTGCACGCAGTGTCGGGGATCGATCAGCGATGCTTCTGCTGTTGTTGCTCATTCGATCCGCGTTGGGGGCGTTGACGTCCTCCTCCGCGGAGGTCGGTATGTCTAGCGGCGGCCGAAGAGAGGCGCTGTCCTGCTGGCGAAACGGCAGGGACAGCTGCGTCGGCTCATTCGCGGTCTCCCACAGGTAGTCGTTCACGTGCTCCACAATCGTGGCGAAGAGGGCGGCCCGGGCACGTTGCAGCACCTCCGGTGCTTTCGCAGGCAACTCACTCACCCGATGGCCGTCCTGCCACACTCCAATGATCTCGCGGCCACGGCTGCTGTAGACGCCGCGGTAGATCGTGGAGTGGCGAAACTCACCACTAAAGCACTCGCCAGTGGCGAAGAACATCGTGCCGTTTCCCTCCATCAGGCCAGAGTGGAATTGGCCTACGAAGATGTTGCCGGAGGGGTAGAAGCAGACACCGAGGCCGTCGCGCTCGCCGTTGAGCCACTCTCCCTCGTAGATGGCTCCGTTGCTGTACTGAAGGTAGCCGATGCCGGTGCGCTTGGAGGTCGCCGGGACCTCCGCGAAGTCCGTCGGGAGTTTGTTCCCGAGGAAGTCGGTGCCACTCGCATCTGCGGTTTGAGATGCCATGGTGAAGAATGGACTGAGGAACAATGGGAGAGGACCGTCAGAAGCGAAAGCGAACACAACAACACTCTTTCGCTAAAAAGACGGGAGCAAGAGAGGAGCTACGCCGGGCAAATGAACGCGGCTGCCTCAAAGAACGGGTTCGTAGAAAGAAGAAACGGCTGCCACAGAAAACGAAGATTCCACTGGAGAGTAAAAGTACAGAGGGAAACAAATTCTATTCGACGTACAGAAGAAGAGAAAAATAAAGGAACTACCGCGCCTGCGCATACGGGGCGTAGAAGGGTGAACGACAACAGCTGCGATGAGGAGGAGTGTTGGGATGTCTACTGGCCTGCAGGTTGCCACCACCGTTGGGAGAAAACGCCTGAGACCTGTACTTCAGAGCCAAATGAAAGAGTAAGCGGAGAAAAAAGTTAAAGGAAGAGGGAGCGAGGGGAGGAGGGGGGAGTGAGTGAGAGACGTACACAACGAATCGGCATCGATCCTTCCGCACGATAACAGCAGGCATGCTACACCGCTTAGGTTCTGCAGCGGAGGTCGGCGGAGGCAGAAACGTCGTTTTCAGCGGCAGCGCAAGGCACACGACTGCCCGAATCCAGGCAACACCCACGGCGGTGGTTAGACCGGCACCCGTTTCGCAACCTGTAGGTTCACGGTAAAGTTTACGCTGATAAGCACCACGGAGGCGTCACTACTGCTGCAAAGCACGGTATGCCCGCTCAAATCATGGGACAAAGAAACCGCTAAACTGCAGAGAATCAAAGAAAGAAAGGAAGGAGGAAACACAAGGTTTCCGCTACAGTGCGTTGAGACAGTAATGTAAGCGGCGAGCAAACGAACAAACCCGAAGACTTCTTTTCTTTTAGGGTCAGCATACACTTCCACTTGAACGTGAACGTTCACACAGTCACAGGCTTCAAAATGCAGTGCGTACGAGGTGCTTGAGACACTATTGTCCACCTTGTATGTATGCTCCGTGGAAGAGACCGTGGTGCTCGCACATACCCTTTGAATTCCGCACTATCGGCAACACAGACACACACACACACACACACATTCCTAGGGCACCTGAGTCAGACTATCCCACATCTCTGCGTTCACATCAGCACACCACCATTGACATATCAGCGGCACGGCCCCTAACAAAGGATGGAAAATAGTGAAAAGACAGCTACAGAAAGTTATTGAATTTTGGATTTTTTTTGCCGTTTTTGGTTCTTTTGAAGTGGTGCCGCCACATCGCGGACAGCACGCGTTAAAGGGGGATTTTTTTTCTTTTAATCACGGATGTCAACACCCTCTTCTTCCCGTTGCATTTCACTCGACGAAGAGTCGAGTAAATGCCGGGAGGGAGGGAGAGCATCGGCTACGCTACGTCGCCTTCATCGAAAGCTGCGACCTGAATGACGAACAGAGAAGAGAAAAAGAAAAGGTGAGGAGAGACGCACCGCCGGTTGCAGTCATCCCATCGACGGCGACTCAAGCGACATGCAGCCTGCGTTTTGAAGAAAAACATCACTACAAGAAACAGAGAGAAAAACAAAGACAGCGACACGTCACAGATGACTTGAATAACAGAGAATTTAACGTGGGAAACAATCTCTCATTGCGTTTCTTTTACAGTTTGGCTGAGTTGCGGCTGCGCAGAATCTCCAACCCGCGCATCGCGAGCTGATCGGCCTGCGCAATGCAGCGAGAGTGAACGCTGCGGTTGCCGTCAACAGGCACGTTAGACGTCACCAAGTCCGTCACTACCAACGCGGCCCGCTGCAGGCACAGACTGGCTAAGTACACCTTGAAGATGTCATCACGATGGGGGCGGTCGAAGTGCTGCATGTAGCCGCGAGTAGTGCAGTACATCTCGAGAATATCGCTGGGCGTCGGGAAGAGCATCTGAATATCCCGCGGCGCGCCGTAGATGCCCTCCGGCTGCGAGAGGAAGCTGAACATGGCAGCGGTGGCCACATCAATCAGGGGGTCGCCGAGACGAGTGAACTTGAACTGTACCATGCCGATCAGCTGGGGCGGGTACTTGGCCCGACCCTCCAGCGACCGGTGGGTAAAGATGACGGAGGACAGGTTGAAATTGCCGTGCAAGATGACAAGGCGGTCCGGCATCGGCACCATCGTCTGCGAGAGCTGCGTCTGGTCAAAGCACTGCTGCAGCGCCTTCGACAGTTGCTCCACGGCGACGGAGCGCAGCTGGACGCCAAAGCGGCCCGGCGTGCCGCTCTTCGTGAGAGAGAGCTGGTACATCTCAATGCTCTCCTGGATGCTTTTTAGCAAGGGGTGCAGGTGCTTCTTGCTGCGCCGCGTCTCTTCCTCGGTCTGCTTCATAAACGGGGGAAGCGAGGAGTTGTGCAGGATGGTGAGGGCGTTGATCATCTGCTTGTAGAACAGCCTCGGGCGCAGCTCCACATTGATCACCATCACACGGCGCTGCGAGTAGGGGCGGCGGATGCAGGGCTGAATGAGCTGCGAGATGGCGTGAATGATTTCCCCGTCGCGGTAGCGGCGCAGGAAGAAGCGGCGGCCGCAGACGGCGTACGAGTCGCAGTACACGAGCGTCGCCGGCACGTTCAGCTCCGGCGAGGTCTCCTGCAGGTGCGCCATGATCTCGTACTCGCGGCGAATGTCCGCGGAGAGGTACGGCGAAGGTCCGCGAGGTTGGATGCGCAGCGTGTAACTGCCCGTGCGCAGGGAAATGCGATAGGACTCGAAGAAATTGCTGCCCTCCACGTACTCGAAGGTGATGGGGCCAGCAGAGGTGGCGAGGCCCGGCTGGGTGCGAAGTTTCATGCCCGGCCCCGGCTGCGGCGGGATGGTGAGAGGAAACAGGTGCGGCAGGTGCTGGGCGCAGTAGAAGAGAATGCGCTCCTGGTCGTCGTCGTCCATGCGGTAGCGGTCCTTCACCAGGACCTGGACAGGGGAGCACAGCTCGTTCGGCGGGGGCGGGATGAAGAGGAGATTGTCGTTGTAGTTGTGCAGCTCCTCCGTCACCCACGAAATCGGCTTTCCATTCGGGTCCACGGGCCGCCGAAAGAGCGGACCAATCTCTTTCTCCGCACCCTCGACGACCTCGGCCCAGAACGGGTCCTTCTCCGCCACTATCTTCAGTGCGGCGATGATGTCCTTGTACACATCGCTCGCGCCGTCCTCGATGAGGAAGACTTCGGTAAAGGGGCTGCCCGGAAGCTCCCGCGCCACCTGGCAGTGCGCCTCCACATCGTCAAAGTAGAAGATGTTCGGTTTGATGTCGTAACGCAGCGCCTCGCCGGTCGGCGTGCGGCCAATCCGTACCTCGTCCAGCGCATGCATGAAGATATCCGGGTAGGGCTTGCGCTTGTGGTAGACATAGCTCTGCACGTACCCGTCGAAGAGACCCGTCACCTGGAAGCTGTTCTTGTAGTTGTTGCTGCCCTTCCCGTACTCCACGGGGCATGACACTGGAAACGCCGAGCTGACCGTGTCGGCCACTGAGTACGTCATGGCCTTCGCCATCCGTCGGTACTGGCCCTCGTACTCCCAGGTGTTGCCCATCGCAAAGAGGCGGATCTCCTGCTGGCTCTTTGCACGTAGGTAGTGCAGCAGGTTCAGCACGTTCTTGCGGGGCGACACCTTCTCCAAGGTGCACAGAAAGGCCTCCACGTCCACCAGCTCCTTAATGTGCAGCTGCACCACCGGGTCGCGCAGCAGAGGGAAGCGCTTCTTGAGTGCCTCGACACGCTGCGGGAAGGCGATGTTTAACGCGTCCAGCTCCTCGCGGTTGTGCTTCGACAGGGCCAGCAGCATAAAGTTAACCTCTGCAGTGAAGTCGGCGATGAACTCGAGTCGGTTGATCTCGCCCAACTCGAGACGCTCGTAGGCGCCCTTCAACCCGCGCGCGCGCTCCGTGAACTCAATCACGGTGAAGAAGAAGTTGCTGTACTGCTTAGCCAGGAAGGGAACGGAGCGCTCGTCCTTGCGCTCGACAATGATGTGAGACCCGGAACGCTCAAACACGCAGCGCATCATCGTCTCGCACAGACGGCGGGCGGCGGGAAATGGGGAGGTAGTGATGACCCCCGCCAGGTCCATCATCAACACCACTTCGGCCGGCATTTTTTTCCTTCTTGC